>NC_056002.1:31665219-31781300 GCF_018446385.1 Zingiber officinale
GGATAGCGCTCGTGGCTTTCACGTTCGTTTAAAACTTCGGAGAGATAAGCGACAGTGGAATAAAGAAAGAAAGGAAACGACAATGCTAATAGGGCTAAGATTTACTTGATTCGGAGCCTGTTGTGACTTCTACTCCAAGGTCCACATGTGAGAGTACTTTCGGTGGGCAATCACTAACCAATTCAAAAAGTTACAAGTGATTACAATTTGAATAAGTAACTTTAACAATAATAAAATGATACCGATGACTTAAAAAATCATATCTATAGTGTAGTCATTATCAGAGTAGCTTTTGGGTATCATAGATGTCTTTTCAGAGTAGTTCATAGAAGCAGAAATTGTTTGGGTTGATTTTTTAAAGTTGTTGGTTGAAGCCTCCTTTTATAGTCTCGTCCAAGCACCTGGATCCCCTCTTAGGTGCCTGGACTATGCTAACGTGGTAAGCTCTTGTCGAAACTTCATCCCCAAAGTTTATCCACATTTGGATGCCCAGACTCCCTCTGGGCACTTGGACCACTAATGTGGGTCGGCCAGTCATCGTACTCCAGCTGAGTATGTCGATCAAATTTTGGCCGTTCGGGTGCTCGGAGCACCTCCGGGTGCCCAGACCATTAGGGTGCCTGTCTAGGCACCTGCTCGGGGCTTCCTCTATGATGAAGCCTATTCAGGAGCCTGGAGCAACACCGAGCGCTCGAATTCCGGGAGTCCGGATCCCTTCTGAGAGCTCGGGCCAACTTTTTTGCCAGCCTCTTCTCCTACAAAATAAAGTTAGTCCAGACAAATAATATGTAAAGCATAAGTTTTGACAGTCTCCGAACTGTCTGATCTTGACTTTGAATTTCGTCGAAACTCTAGGATGGACCAATGCCTACAGTTTCCTCTTTGGGGAATACGTCCTCACCTACTCCTTTCAAGAGATATTACCTTTTACGAGATTGGTCCTCTAGACTGTCTGAACTTTTGCTCAGCAACTGAGTCATTAGGACTTCATGCTGGATGTCCGATTCCTGACCCGTCCAACCTTCTACCTAGTGTCAGCAACCTCCAGTATTTTCACCTAACATCCTCGACTCTAGGATTTCACCCAACACCCTCGATCCGCCAACACTTTGCTTAGTCCCCTGGATCATAACTTTGTTCCTTAACTGTAGCTAGTGTTAGTACCCTAAGATAGTTTTGATGTAATTAACCAAATCAGATTAGGTTCTGTTAGTTTTCGACCCTGTGTCTAAGTGTGCAGGAACTTAGGAGCACAGGAAGTCAAGTGAAAGACGTAGATAGCGAGAAGGATGACATGGGAGAGAGCCGACGGGCTCAGTGCCTCCGAGGGATGAGGTGCTGCGGAAGAGTATGCGGACGGATGAGAAAGGGGTGCACGACGTTTCTAAGGGACGAGAAGTTGGAGCAGAAGATTGCTCGAAGGCCGGAAGTTAGGTTCGGGTGAGCCCTATTCCGGATGACCGAGATCACCTAAGCGAGCGGAGCCGGAGCAAAAGAACCGGACCAATGCGAGCAGGACTAGAGTGGAAGACCCGGACTCTAGGTGGTTCGGGCGCCTAGAACCAAAACTTATCCATTTGCGACGTGGCGCACCCCGCTGCGTCGAGGATAAACTTTTATCCCATTACAGGCACCCCGAGCAAGGCTATAAAAGCAGCCTTGCTCTCAGAAGCTAAATAGGATAAGAAAAAGAGAGAGAGAATACATGTAAATGATTTCTTTTGTCTAGCTTCGTATTTTGGGTGCTTCAATTGCTGTAAGAAGCTTCTCCGCCAGAAGGAGACATTAGTGCGTTTTCCACTTCCTTGGATTAACAACTTCCCCGGTTGTAACAAAGTAATTCGTTGTGCCTCTTTGTTTTTAATCAGTCTTTTATATTTTATGCAAGAGTTAATGTTAATTAAGTTATAAAAGTTCGAGGAATGTTGTTTTTCTTTGCAGTTCTATTCACTCCCTCAAGCTGGCCGCCAAGCGATCTAACAACTAGTACTTTCCACCTGCCTAGTTTTAACAAGGACTTTTCTTTGCCTAAGATCACTTAAGACTTTTCTGCACACTCAGTTTAACTTGTTAGACAACAAAAGACCTAAACTTTGAACCCTTTGCCATAATCAAAACTTATGTTCAATCATCTGGTACTTTCTGTACCAACACTCCCCCCTTTTGATTATGACAATACAATTCAAAGTGATCCGGTGGTAAGGATGGGGGATCCTCATTGACGGAAGGTCAACGGCACGTGGAGGTCAAAGGTCAAGAGATTCAACCCTGAGTCTGGCCGACCGGATGAAGTAGGCCAACCGTTCGGGCGACGCAGGCCAACCGACCGTGAATCCTTTGAACCGAATGAAGACAACCCGACTGGGGGTCGGGTTTCCGATGCTCAAGGTAAAAAGGTTGTAAGCCCGAGCGGGATGTCCGTTCGGTCGGGACACCAGGCAACAGAGACTGGAGCAATCTCATCCGAGCATACGGCCGGGAGTTATCCCGGTCGGACCGATACCTATAACCAGCGATAGGAGTAATACGCCTGCCGAGCGGCCTACCCGCTCGACCCTGGAATAGACAGGGAGTGCAAGAGGACAAAGGAGACAGGGGATAACATCATCCTCGAGACACCTGCCGCCGACAAGCAGCAGAGTTGGCGGCCGAGCCGTACACAGGATCATACGACAAAAGCTTCCACCGTCACATCCGGGATATGCTCGGACGATTGCGGAATGACGCCAGAGGTACTTTACCGACACATGCTCGTTAAGGTATGTTTGGGGAAGCGTGCACGTATCGGGAAGCGTGCCCGTGCTTCCCCGGGGTCCTATATAAGGACCCCAGACGTCGACAAAGGTATGCGTAACTCTTTACTGTAGCCACATTACGCTGCCTCTCTCATTGCCTGACTTGAGCGTCGGAGGGTCGTCGCCGGGAAACCCCTCCCGGCTTGGTTTCTTTGCAGGTTCGTCGGAGAGCTGCACCACCAGTCGAAGACAGCGGAGCGTGCCACGTCCCCAGCGTCCGTCGACTTAGCGCTCAGACAGGATCAAATTGGCGCCGTCTGTGGGAACGCACCTGAATCCGAGCAGGGACGATGGAAGAAGCTGGATGCCAACTTATGGTGACGCTCTCTCCCGAAGAATTAGACGCGCTCACCCATGCGCGGGCGACCGAGATGGTCGAGCAACAGCAAAAGGCTCAAGTCGATCGGATAGTGCAACAGGCAACGTCGGTTTTAGGCGGTCGGGCGGCACCAGCCGACCGGCCGGAGCAACTCTCAATATGGGGCCAAAACAAAGGGCCGATGGGAACGCGCCTGGTCTGGAACGTGAAGACGGACGACCTAGAAAGTTCTGTCCTACTCATGACTTTGAGGTGTTTCGACGAGTATATTGTATTCTCCTCACTCCACGGGTATTCGGGAGTCGAAAAATGGAGTCAGATTTTCTGCTAGTCGGCATGTCAGTTTTTTAGTTATATTCTTTTTTCGGTCATAAAAGTTATCATAGTTTGTCAAGCAAACACTCCCGTGCCGTTCGGCCGAGTGAATATTATCCGAGCCACAGGCTCGATGTCGAAGACCTCGTGCCGTTCAGCCGGGTGTATATTATCCGAGCCATAGGCTCGATGGCGAAGACCCCGTGCCGTTCGGCCGGGCGTATATTATCCGAGCCATAGGTTCGAGGGTGAAGATCCCGTGCCGTTCAGTTGGGCGTATATTATCCGAGCTATAAGCTCATTATTGAAGATCGTTGAGCGGCGACGTTAAACTCTAGAGTCGGACCGACGACTATAAACCCCCCTGCTTGAAGACCGTCGAGCGGCGACGTTAAACTCTAGAGTCAGACCGGCGACTATAAACCCCCCGGCTTGAAGACCATCGAGCGGCGATGTTAAACTCTAGAGTCGGACTGGCAACTATAAACCCCCCGGCTTGAAGACCGTCGAGCGGCGACGTTAAACTCTAGAGTCGGACCGACGACTATAAACCCCCCCGGCTTGAAGACCGTCGAGCGGCGACGTTAAACTCTAGAGTCGGGCCGGCGACTATAAACCCCCCGGCTTGAAGACCGTCGAGCGGCGACGTTAAACTCTAGAGTCGGACCGGTGACTATAAATCCCCCGGCTTGAAGACCGTCGAGCGGTGACGTTAAACTTTAGAGTCAGACCGGCGACTATAAACCCCCGGCTTGAAGACCGTCGAGCGGCGACGTTAAACTCTAGAGTCGGACCGGCGACTATAAACCCCCCGGCTTGAAGACCGTCGAGCGGCAACGTTAAACTCTAGAGTCGGACCGGCGACTATAAACCCCCCGGCTTGAAGACCGTTGAGCGGCGACATTAAATTCTAGAGTCGGACCGGCGACTATAAACCCCCCGGCTTGAAGACCATCGAGCGGCGACGTTAAACTCTAGAGTCAAACCGACGACTATAAACCCCCGGTCGGAAGACCGTCGAGCGACGATGTTAAACTCTAGAGTCGAACCGGTGACTATAAACCCCCCGGCTTGAAGACCGTCGAGCTCCGGCGTTAAACCCTAGAGTCGAACCGGTGACTATAAACCCCCTGGTCGGAAGACCGTCGAGCGGCGACGTTAAACTCTAGAGTCGGACTGACGACTATAAACCCCCCCGCTTGAAGACCGTCGAGCTGCGACGTTAAACTCTAGGGTCGGACTGGCGACTATAAACCCCTCAGATAAGGCAGCGTCGCGTCGAAGCACTTCAGCGAGACATTAGCAAAGAATCTATGAAAAAGGGAGAGTCATTTGACCGATCGACGTAGTAAAGGAAAACACTATGCGAAGAGCTTATAGAAATCCCTAGTGGAGGGTTGTCTGGCCGATCAGCGCAGTAAATAAAAACACCTCGGCTACAAATAGAAAGCCTCTGCGGAAAAAAGGTCTAGAGACCGGTCGGCATAGTCAAAAGGAACACTCGAAAGTAAAGGCTAACGCAACAAGAGTGGGAATTCATTTAAAATTAGCATTTGAAGGTTACAGACGCCACATGAAAATTAAAGACTCGCTGATCGGAAGCTTTCCTGAAAATACTTCACTCAAGGAAGTCAAAGATATGCTTTCGGATGGTAGAAAGAAGCGCCGCGTGCTCCGTCGTGGGGATGGCCACGGACTCAGGAAGCTGACCCTTGGTCTTCAGATAATCCACCGTGGCTGTGATGGCTAACTCGAAGGCGATGACCAGCGGGTCGGAGACTTTCTCTACAAACCCCGCCGAGTGGATGTAATTTTGCCTCAAGGCGGCGACGCGGCCCGGCTCCTCCTCTTAGTACTCTTTGAAGGCAGCACGGGAAGCATCAAGAGCCCCCTGCAATTCCTTCAAATCATCCTTGAGTTTGGTCACCTCCGTCGAGCGGCCGTTCTGCTCACCTTCTAGCAGCTCGGCTAGCTCATTCACGCGCTGCTCCAGAGCGCGGGCTTCCACGTTCTTCTTTTCCAGATCGGCGATGGCGGTGTTCTTCTGAGTGGTGGCCAGCTCAATCTTGAGATCATAGGATTTGACCTTCTTGTCTAGCTGGTCCAACATGTAGGCCTGATCGGCCGTCTTCTTCCGCTCGGCCTCTAACAGATCCTTGGTTTTGTCGAGCTCCTTCTGCAGCTCGGCATAAGAAGGGCCTCGGGAAGATGACGGACCGCCCTGACTCTTCAACCTCTTCAACTCTTCCTCCACCATCGCCAAGTGGTTGGAGACAGCAATCTCTTCCACCCATCGCTGATGTACATTAAAAGGTTAAGGAGGCTGATCGGGAAAACTTCATTAAAAAGAAGTAAACCTTACCCCGGTGGACTGCTGCATGTGGTTATCCGCCAGCTTGTCGAGTGGTATCATGGCCACACGGGCCCGAGCGTCTGCCCACATTTTAGCAAGGGGCCCCTTCATAGTGATCATATGCTCGGGGGTCGTAGGCCGATCAGACTCGGCCATAAAAGCCTTAGTAGGGAGGTGCAGAGTAGCCCTAATTGTGCGTCGCTGGCCAGGAGTCGTCTGAGCGGACGCCAAAGGATCAGAGGCTGGGCTGGAGAAGGTGGACAAAATGCCCGAGCGGAGGACTCGGCGTGGTGCAGGAGGAAGGGAGGCAACCGGAGCCGCTTCGATGGGAGCTGCAGGCGCCTCCAGTTGAGAAGGAGTCTGGTCGGAGGATAGCGCCTCGACCGATGGTGCTTGGCCGTGTGGAGAGGCGGTGCCCGTCCGCTCAGACGCTTGCACGGCAGAGGTTGCCGAACGGAGGGGCTTTTCAACTCTCCGTCTCTTCCTATTGAGTGGGAGCTCGTCATCCGGATCGAAATTTTCCTCCTGAACGGCCGGTTCTTTGCCAGAAGTTGCATCGGCGGTAGCATCCATTGGCGAAGCCTGAGCGGCCGACTCGCCTACCTGCGCTTCGCTCTCGTCCTCATGAGAGCCGACTGGAGCAATGCCCAGTTGCTCCATTTCCTTGGCCGCTGCCGCTTCGAGCGCGACCGCTTTCTTCTTCAAAATTCCGAACAGCACCGACTCCATTACGATGTTCGCTGCAAAGAAAAGAGAAGGAAATCAGTTAGAACTCAAGGCAAATGTACAAGTAAAGTTCTTACCGAAGCTGCTCGGGAGGGGGGTCCGACTCGGACTCAAGCCAAATATGTACATCACTCCTTCAGGTAGGAGCTTGTTGATGTCGAGCTTCAGACCGGCTAGCAGATTCGCTGCTTGAAGATAGTCCGGTTGGGTCTTATATTTCTTCAGCTCGGGAGAGATGGGCGGTCCGACCTACCATTTCGTACGGAAGGGGAGCCGCTCGGGAATACGAAGGTAGAAAAAATTCTCCTTCCAGTGTTTGTTGGAAGAAGGCAACTTATCAAAAAAGACTAAGCCGGGCCGAGCTTAAAACAGATAAGTGCCCGGCTCGGACTGTTTGGGGTAATAAAAATAATAGAAGATCTCCGGGCGGAGAGGAATGTTGTGTATCTTAAATAAGACCACAACCCCGCACAGGAGGCGAAAGGTGTTGGGAACCAGTTGGGCGAGCGGAATGCCAAAAAAGTTACAAACTTCGACAATGAAGGGATGAAGGGGAAACCGCAGACCGGCTACGAATTGGTCGCGGAAGAGACAAAAGGCGCTGCTCGGCGGTATGTGTGGCCGAGTAGAGGGTGAAGGTAGTATTAGCTCGAAGTCGGAAGGGATATCATAGGCGTTAAACAGGCTCTCGGCATCGCGCCGATCGAACCGCGACTCCACGGTGGTATACCATGGGCCGAGAGCCGGGTCCGCAAGTTGAGAAGAGCTTGCCATCGCCAAAGTAATGGAAGAAGTACAAATCGAAAGGGGAAGCAATTGCACAAGTGAAAAAAAGAAGCAAAACAGTAGCTAAAGGATGAAACGTGGCTGAGAACGCGAAGAAAACACAGGGATGAAAGGGAAAAAGGAGGAAGAACCTTACAAGGGAGTTGAGGATCGAAGGAAGAAGGTGGAGAATCATCGGAGAAGGGAAAATCAAAGTCGTCGGAACGCTGAAGCATCGAGGAAGGCTGCGGGACACGCGAAGGCAAGGGTGCGGCGGAGGAAGAAGGCGAAGGCTTTATAAGGTCGAGTCTGATCTGCCTCGACCGTTGGATGCAGGTCACAGGAACCGAGGCTCGCATCAGGCCGTTCATTTCAAACCGCCGATATCCCATCGGACACATCGTCGAGCCGTACGATGACGCCAGCGGAGGTGGCAAATGGCACCATGTCATAAGGGCGCATTTAATGAGCGCCATTACGGTGCACAGCGCGCGTGCTCGATCTTAATGGAGAAGATTTGCACGAATCTTGAGGAGATCCGAAGGGCGTCAGCGGAGACCGTCGACACGGCAGGAAAGCCAGCGCCCGGAAGAGGCCGAGCGACCGTTTGGAAGAACATTCCCTAGTGGCAGGGCGATATCACTCAGGCCGATCGGCTGTCCAGTCAGTCGGACTTAACGCCTCCTTCGACTAGACTTGAAGGGGAGGCATGTGATCCGGTGGTAAGGACGGGGGATCCTCGTTGGCGGAAGGTCAACGACACGTGGAGGTCAAAGGTCAAGAGATTCAACCCTGAGTCTGGCCGACCGGATGAAGTAGGCCGACCGGTCGTGAATCCTCTGAACCGAATGAAGATAACCCGACTGGGGGTCGGGTTTCCGATGCTCAAGGTAAAAAGGTTGTAAGCCCAAGCGGGATGTCCGTTCGGCTGGGGCACCAGGCAACATAGACTGGAGCAATCTCATCCGAGCATACGACCGGGAGTTATCCCGGTCGGACCGATACCTATAACCGGCGACATGAGTAATACGCCTACCGAGCGGCCTACCCGCTCGGCCCTGGAATAGACAGGGAGCGCAAGAGGACAAAGGAGACAGGGGATAACATCATCCTCAAGACACCTGCCGCCGACAAGCAGTAGAGTTGGCGGCCGAGCCATACACAGGATCATACGACAGAAGCTTCCATCGTCACATCCGGGATATGCTCGAACGATTGCGGAATGGCGCCAGAGGTACTTTACTGACACATGCTCGTTAAGGTATGTTTGGAGAAGTATGCATGCATCGGGAAGCGTGCCCGCGCTTCCCCGCAGTTCTATATAAGGACCCCCAAACGTCGACGAAGGTATGCGCAACTCTTTACTGTAGCCACATTACGCTGCCTCTCTCGTTGCCTGACTTGAGCGTCGGAGGGCCGTCGTCGGGAAACCCCTCCCAGCTCGGTTTCTTTACAGGTTCGTCGGAGAGCTGCACCACCAGTCGAAGACAGCGGAGCGTGCCACGTCCCCAGCATCCGTCGACTCAGCGCTCGGACAGGATCACAAAGTTAAGTCAAACATAACAAAAAAAAAGTAGCATAAGTACATAAATTGAGCATAAATAAACCAATTTGGTAATTTAATAAATTAAAGATACTCCCCCCTTAATTTAGTCCTTAATTATAAAAAATTATTAAGTTATGTTTGACTTAACTTTTAACCTTTTTTCTCTACTTTTGACATAAATAAAAAATAATACTAAGTAAAGAGAAATTTAACTTGTAATGATAGTAATAAAAAAACTAACTTTTAATCTCTTTCCAAATATTTAACTTTAAGTTCCCCGTAAAATCATCACTCTAACTTTCTTTTTAAAAAACTTAGCTTTAAAAAGAGTTTTTTTATAAAAAACTTAGGGTGCGTTTGGTACGTGCATTTTTCATTTTTATTTTCTGAAAAACGCGCGTTTTCTGAAAATTGATGTTTGGTTTGCATTTTTCGTGTCTGTTTTCTAAAAAAATAGACAACATTTTCTAGAAAAATAAAGAATGACAAAAAGTCATTTTCTGTTTTCTAGAAAATGCGCGTTTTTCAGAAAATGAAAATGAAAAATGCGCGTACCAAACGCACCCATAGCTTTTAAAGGAGTTTCTTTTAAAAAAGTTTAGCTTTAAAAAGAATTTCTTTGCTAAATATTTAGCTTTGAAAAGGATTTCTTATTTAGCTTTGAAAAGGAATTTCCTTGTAAAAATACTGAACTAAATTCATAGCTTTAAAAGTTTTTTTTTTTAAAAGCTTAACTTTAAAGAACTACTTTTTTTTAAAAAAATTTAATTTACTTTCTAAAAAGTACTTACTCTTCTTTTGAAAAATACTTTAACTTTTAAAAAAACTTAATTTTGAAAAAGTACTTTAAAAAAATTAACTTACTTTCTAAAAAGTACTTACTCTCTTTTTGAAAAATACTTTAACTTTAAGATTTAAAAAAAAAAACTTTAACTTTGAGATTTAAAAAAATACTTTAACTTTGAAAAAATATTTAACATTAAAAAAAATATTTAACTTATCTCCTTTCACTCCCCATTGATTAATGTCTTAAAATTTTTAAAAGTAAATTATTTAAGTTTGAGGGTCTTAAAGTTCAAGCATGAGAAACATAGGTTAAAAAAATATAAAATTTATTATATATTTTCCTGATTTTCTATCTTACCCTTTCTAAGTTATCAAACATGTTGAACTTATGAGTTTGTATGAGTCGGAGTTAATCTTAATTTTGAGAATATTATCTCTAAATTTTAGAAAATATTTAAGTTTGAATTTTAAAAAATTTAAGTTTAAATTATATTAAAATTTAAAAATTATTAACATTTGGAAATAAGTAAGATTTTAAAATTAATAAAAATTTAAAAATTAAATTAGCATTTTAAAAATAAATTAGATTTTGAAATTAATTAAAATTTAAAAATTAATTATAATTTGAAAGTTAATTAACATTTGAAAATAAGTAAGATTTTAAAATTTATTAAAATGTGAAAATTAATTATGATTTGAATGTTAATTTTTGAAGATTAAATTAAGTCTAATTTGATTCGGTTTAAGTTTGGTTAAGTTTGATTAATTTGAATTATATTTGTTTTGATTTAAAGATTAAGTTAGGTTTAAGCTTTAATTAACTAATTTTAAGCCTAAATCCATCTCACCATTTTTCTACATTGTCAATTAGGGAACCTTATCTATTTTATGAGATAGTTAATTTTATCTTTAATTTAGTTTAAAATCTAAGGATTGATTTACATTTGAATTAGAGTAAGGTTTAACAGTTAGTCAATTGAACATCTATTTCAATAATTGGCTTCCAGGCTAAAGCGAGACACTAGGCCTTTTTGGATATTACAGAAACAACTACTTCTAGACAACCTTTTAAAGAAATTGAATATTTAATTTTATTTCTGAAAATCCTAGGTCTAACTGGTCAAGTGTCGATAAAGCTTAAGTTCTTATCTACCATAATCTAAGCATATATAAGGAGAGCGGTAAAGTAAACATCAAATAAGTCTATTTAATAATAAAAATAGTCTTTTCATTAGCTCCCCCTGGATCATAGTCTCAATAAGGTCTATCAAGGTAATGAATTTGATCATTGTGAATCTAATATTGATTAAGTCCAACTTGATTAATCAAGTTAGACTTAGGGATCCATGCTTGGGCTAGTTTTCTATTTGGTCGATTCACTAAGGATAAGTATGATTTGAATTTGTCTTTTGCCATATATCCGAGTTCAGATCGATTGTATACGACTCTTTATTTTTCAAGGATCATATCAAGATTCTTAGAACTCAAAGTGAATCGTTTCCAACAAGTTCCTAAGTTCTTTGATTTGACTTTTCAAGTTGGAATTTTCTTCCTCAAATTGTTGGACTTGAGTTGAAGTTCCATCTTGAACAGATTAGGTCAAGGAGCTTGGGTTAGTTACTTCCTTAAGGGCTATTACCTCCTTTTGGAGTAACTTAACCCGGATGTTGGATTTTGCCAGTTTTCTAGACAAGTAAGAAATTAAATTCTATAATCTAATTATTGACGAACTTATAGTGGAATCATCTTTTGAGTCAGATTCAGATTCTGATTCAGCTCTGGTTCTGGACTTAGACTCGATTTTGGCAACGTAAGCTTGTACTGGTAGAGCAAGGAAGCTCGCTTACTCATGTTCTTCGTCAGAGTCTTCTAAGGATTTAGATCATGTTGCTTGCAAAGCCTTCCTTCTTCTTTGCTTTTGGTTTGGACATTTCAGCTTGTAGTGCCCCTTCTTGTTGTAGTCGTAGCAGGTATCTTCAGATTTGACCTTTGTACTGGTAGAGCAAGGAAGCTCGCTTACTAATGTTCTTCGTCGGAGTATTCTGAGGATTCAGACCATATCATCTTTTGAGTCTGATTCATCTTCGGACTCAGATTTGGTTCGACGCTTGGTTTTTGGTTCCCTAGTTCTGCTTGTATCTGTGACCAAAGGAATACCTTTCTTGACTGGTAGTGCATTAGTCTATTCATGAAGTTTGAATTCAGAAAATAACTCATCTAATTTAATTAAGGAAAGGTCCTTAGATACCTTGTAGGCATCTACCATTGATGCTCACAATGTATTCCTTAGAAAAGTGTTTAGCGCCGACTTGATGACGTCGCAGTTCTCCACTTTTGTCCGATTGCATGGAGGCCGTTCAGTAGATCTTGGATGCAAGTGTGTAACTAGCTCGCCAACTCACCTTCTTGCATTTTAATGTTATATAATTTATTAAGAATTAAATATCTCTTACTTACCTTAGTGTCGGAGGTCCCCTCGTGTAGTTCGATAAATTTTTCTTACAATTCTTTTATGTTTGAGAAAGGGCCGACTCGATTTAGTTTTTCTTTGGTTAAACCACATTGGAGAGTACATGTCGCTTTTGCATCTGCCTCAATCTTCCTCTTTGTTGGTGTGCCCCATTAGTTGCAGGGGATGAGTACTCCATCATGGTGGTGAATGTGAATCCAGTTTGGATTATGATCTACATTTCCACTTGCATCTTCAAGTGGTACTTCATCCATCTTTCCAGTATCCAAAGTCCTCGCCAAAGAAAAGGGGTGGGTGTGCAGTACTGTAACATTCTTGAAGGGATATTTTAGTGAAGATCTTGTAATGACAAAAATAATGAAACTTGTGTTGTTTAGTCTTAGGAAAATCGTACCGGTTCCACTGTACAAAATTTTTGTATAAGAGTCGAACCTTTCCTTAAATAACCTATTGTGTTCTTTAGAAGTTAAATTAGGAATCGCAGACGGAACTTAACATCATTGATTCCAAATTTAACTTATCTGTTCTTGATGGTTTAGATTTGGATCGCAAGCGGAACTTAACACTATTGATCCAAATCCACCTATGTTATTAATTCAATTAAATATTAATTTCCAAAATTGACTTCCAGGACTGCATGGCGAGGCACATGACCTTCTTGGATATGGAAACAACCACCACCGCCTAGACAAAGCCTTTTAAGGAAAGCTAATATTTAATTTCCTTAAATAACTCTAGGTTAACCAAAAAGAACAATCGAATCACAAATTCAAAAAATAAAGAAAACACAAACTCAAAAAATAAATTCGAAAAACTAGATCTAATGCCTCTTGTGTTTGGAATTCATACAAAGAAAAATAACTAGTATGATGCGGAAGAAAATTACTAGTTATACCTTCTCTTTGTATGTTAATGACCTCGAGATCTTCTGCCGTATTCCTTGCCTCGCCTTAGACGTCGTGTGGGCGACGATCCTCCAAGATGAAAACCATCCAAAGAGCTTTCTTCTTCCTCCTCTAAAATCTGGCCACCACCACCAATTTAGGAACCAAAGAGAGCAAGGGAAAGGGAAGGGAAGAGATCCGGTCATCATGAGAGAGCACAAGCAAGAGACTAGAATTAGATGCCTCCTCCTCCTTCTTTTTCTTCTTCTCCTTCTCCTCCTTCTCCTCCTTCTTGTATCCGACCACTTAAAGGAACCACAAGCAATATGTGGCCGACCCTAGCATGATAAAGAGCTAGGGACCGGCCCTAAGGAGGAGACTAGAGAGAAGAGAGAAAAAAAAACATTAACCCATGAAGCCTCTCCTCCCCTTCTTTTATAATACTTGCTCAAGGCAAATAAGGAAAAAACTTTTTACAAAAAATTAAAATCTTCCTCATGTTTTTCCTTTTCTCTTTTTATTTTTTTTCCTTTTCTTTCCTCTTGATTGAATCAATTACCAATCATAGATTAGTTTTAATTTGATTGGATGATGATTTAATCCTATTGGCCGGCCCCTTGCTTGGGCACCAAGCAAGGGTGGCCGACCCCTATAAGGAAGGAAATATATATTTTTATAAAATTTTACAAGAAGAAATCCTCTTATAAAATTTTACAAGCTCTCTTTCAATTTCCTAAAGTAGGAGTTAAAAAAGGAAAGCATTAAAAATTAAAACCATGTTTTAAAATTTAAAACTTCTCTTATAAAATTTCCTTTTTTAACATGGTGATAGAAAATTTAAATTTTAAAACTTCTCTTCCTTTTTTTCTAAACCATGAGGATGGTTAAAAAAAGGAAATTTTTAAAACTTTTAAACTTTCTTTTAAAACATGTGGCCTAATTCAAATAAAAAAACTTTTTAAATTTAAAATCTCTCTTTTAAAACTTGTAGTTTTCTACAAAGAGAAGATTTTAAAAATTCAAAAACACCCCTTCTTATTTGAATTATTATGGCCGACCCCCTCTTGCTTGGGCACCAAGCAAGGGGCCTACCCCCTTAAGAGGATATGATGGCCGACGATTGCTTGGTCACCAAGCAATGGACCGACCCCCCTTCTTGGATACCAAGATGGGCCTTTCTTTGGATGGACTTGAGGCTTTAATGAGGCTACAACAGGGACCTAGAGGAGAAATTAGTTTGGCCTTCCGATGAGCTTGAGTATCCTGTGTTCGCCTCGAACACACAACTTAAGTTCATCGATAATAACTCATTCCACTAGAGAGTTATTATCACACTACTGCACCAATTCCAAATTACATTATGGGCTCCTTCTTATAATGAGTGTGTTAGTCTCTCTGTGTTTAAGATAATGAATGCCCACTAATTAAGTAAGTTACTGACAACTTACTTAATTAATATCTAGCTCTAATAGGAGTACCACTCAACTTCATTGTCATGTTGGAGTAAGTCCACCTGCAGGGTTTAACATGACAATCCTTATGAGCTCCTCTTGGGGACATTCTCAACCTAGATAACTAGGACACAGATTCCTTCTATAATCAACAACACACACTATAAGTAATATCATTTCCCAACTTATCAGGCATTTTGATTTATCGAGCTAAACCTCACCCTTTGATAAGCCAAAGAAATAAATATTAAATATATGTGCTTGTTATTATATTAGGATTAAGAGCACACACTTCCATAATAACTAAGGTCTAGTGCTTTTATAAAGTCAGTACAAAAGAACTTACCTAAAATGGTCCTACTCAATACATTTGGAGTGTATCAATGTAATTTATTAGTTAAGATAAACTAATACTTAATTACACTACGACTACTTCAACGGTTTGTTCCTTTCTAACTTAGTCGCGAGCAACTTTTTATAATTTATAAAGAACCGACAACATGATCTTCTGTGTGTGACACCACACACCATATTATCTACTATATAAATTAATTGAACAAATTACATTTAACAAATAAATGTAGATATTGACCACTGTGATTCTTTATTTCTAAATAAATGTTTATAAAAACACTAGGCTTTTAGTATACACTCTAACAAGCTCCCACTTATACTAAAAGACTATGCTGCCATATATCCTGCCATACATCTAATTCCCAAACCTTCAACATGTCCATCAAAAGCTCTTGCCTTAGGGGCCTTAGTGAAAGGATCTTCCAGATTATCACTTGATGCAATCTAGGCGGCAACAACTTCTCCTCGTTTATACGATTTCTCGTATTGGGTGATACTTGCGCTCTATTGTGTTTACTTGCCTTATGGACTTATGGTTTCTTCGAGTTTGCTACTGCACCACTATTATTACAATAAATTGTAATAATTTTGGGCAAACCAGAAAACATGTTTAAGTCCATCATGAAGTATCTGAGCCATACAACTTCTATGACTGCCTCAGAGGCTGCCACTTACTCAACTTCTATGGTGGAGTCCGAAAAAGCACCTTTGCTTATCACTCTTCCATAGTTATGACTTCACCTCCTAAAGTAAATACAAAACCCTGAGGTTGAGTTACTATTGTCCCTATCCGATTGGAAGTCAAAATCCGTGCAACCCACAGGGACCAAATTATATGCCTTGTAAGCTAGCATATAATCTCTAGTGCCTCTAAGGTACTTCAATATATGCTTTACCACAACCCAATATCCTTGTCTAGGGTTACTTTGATATCTGCTAACTATGCCCTCGGCAAAACAGATTTCTGATCTCGTGTATAACATACATTAGGCTTCCGACAGTCGAAGCATAAGGAACTGCCTTCATTTCCTCTATCTCCTTTGATGTCTTCGGAGACATCTCTTTGGATAAAGCTACTCCATGCTGAAAAGGTAAGAAACCTTTCTTGGAGTTTTGCATGCTTAAATGAGCAAGAATTGTTTCGATATATGAAGCTTGAGATAAGTAAAATATTCTTTTCTTGTGATCCCTTAGTACTTTGATCCCAAGAATATATGCATTCTCCCAAGTCCTTCATATCGAATTGTTTGGACAACCATACCCTTACTTCTGACAATACTTTGATATTGTTTCCAACTACCAAAAATGTTATTTACGTATAGTACAAGAAATACCACCACGTTTCCATCACACTTCTTGTATACACAAGACTCATTCGGTTATTAAATAAATCCATAGGTCTGTATTACTTTATTAAACCGGATGTTCCAAGACCTTGAAGCTTTACTTCAGTCCATAGACTGATTGAGCTTACACACAAGATGCTCTTTGCTCTTTGCAATGAATCCCTTCTGGTTGCTATATATGGATGTTTTCTTCAAGACTTCCATTAAGGAAAGCTGTCTTGACATCCACTTGCTAAATCTCATAGTCCATATGAGATGTAATAGATAAAAGAATCCGGATAGACTTAAACATGGCTACCGGTGAAAAAGTTTCCTTTTTCAACAATCCTTGCTTTGAAAGTTTCTACCTTCCTGTCTATCCCTCTTTTCCTATTGTAGACTTATTTTCACCAATAGCTTTTACACCATTTGGTGATTTTATAAGCTCCCAGACTCTATTAGAATACATATATTCTAATTCTGTATTCTTTACAAAGATGCTGCATCTTTATCTTGGAGTGCTTCGTTATATGTCCGGGAATCAGGTTCATGTCCACCAGGGATCAAGTCCAAAGACTCTCCCAAAACATGAATCTTTTAGGTTGCCTAACAACCCTCCCACTATGACGAGACACTTTCTGCAATTACGTGTTGTAGTTTCTTGTGATATTTCATCTTGTACAATTGGTATTAGATTAGACGTGTCCTTTAATTTCCTTAAGAACAATTTTTACTTATGGGCTTGTGGTCATAGTATAATCCTTTTCTAAAATCGGGCATTGGTGCCAACAATGACCTTCCGATTTTAAGGACTATAAACCTCTTTTCGTTTTTCCAGGATAACTCACAAACAAGTGAACTCATGTCCAACTTATCAGTGTCTCTCATGTGCTAGACCACCCAAATCCGAATATGCTTCAGACTAGGCTTATACCCATTCTGTAATTCTATGTGAGTAGAGAGTTCTGACTTAGAAGGTACTATGTTCACTTCTGTTTCCAGTGTATATCCTTAAAATGAATTTGGTAATTTTCTGAATAACTCATCATCGATCTAATTATTCCATAAGAGCCTTATACCTTCTTTCTACTATACCATTCTGTTGGGGTGTACCAGGTGCAGTTAGTTGGGATTAAATCCTGACTTCTGATAAGTGACTCCTAAACTTTCCTAAGAGGTACTCGTTACTACGATTTTATCGTAGTGTCTTGATACTTTTACTTTGACGTTACTCCACATCAACCTAGTACTCTTTGAACTAATCAAAGCACTTAGACTTGTTGCGCGTCAAGTAAATGTATCCTTATCTCGAATAGTCGTCTATAAAAGAGACGAAATATTCGAAACAACCTCTTGCCTGAATAGTCAAAGGTCTACACAAATCAGAATGAAACAATTCTAACATATCTTTGGCTCCATACCCCTTAGAATTAAAAGCTTCTTAGTTATTTTTCCTTCCAAGTAAGACTCGCAGGTTGAAAAGATTTCCACTACCAATGAACCCAAGAGTTCATTGGTTATTATCCTTTGAATCCTACTAAAGTTAATATAACCTAGCCTTAGATGCCAAAAATATGATTGGTTCATTTACGAAGGTTACTTTCTCTTATTAAAGTTGTAAAATGTGTTATTAATTTCCATTTATTGCATCGTGGGAGTTATTGGATTATAAATTGTCAACCAACGTACCAGAACAGATAACTTTCCTATTTTTCTTGATAACAAGTTTATTATCAAAATAGACATAATATCTATTCTTTAATACTTTAAAAATCGAAATAAGGTTCTTTCTAAACTTTGTACGTAAAGACAATTTCTGAAAATCCATATTTTATTCCTATCAGAAGATAAACATCTCCCACTGCAACAGCTGCTACTTTTGCAGTAGTGCCTATATAGACGGTGTTTTCCTTTTCATATAGCTGTCGGGTTTCCTGGAACCCTGCAATGAATTGCAGACATGATTAGTGACATCTGTATCTACACTCCAGGTATTGGTAGATAACACCACTAAACATGTTTCAACAACTAATGAATTAAATACACCTATATTGTTCTCAGTTCTAAGAGGACAGTCTACCTTAATGTCCAAGTCCTATCATTATAATTGGGACTACTAAGTTTTTTCTATAGTATAACAACTAGAGGATTGAAAAACATTTAAAATCCTAAGAATCACAAAAATATTTGGTCAAGACCAACTCCTTAAAATCCTTGTGAATTTTGTATGCCATAATAGTGTGGACGTATACAAAATCAAAGAGGAGATTTTATCCATTAATTTTATTATCTCGTCAACCTTACTTTATGATGAATAAAATTAATAGTTGGTCTGTCTTTGAACAAATATTTGGTCAAAACTTTGAATTTAAAATAACATTTATTCCTCAAACAATATTTTTTAAATTCACCAACACCTCAAACACCGGGAATTATGCATGCCACGTTAGTGTGGACGTATACAAATTCAACATTCGTAAGAGGAGGGTCTTACCCATTAATTATCTTGTCAACCTTGAATTACCTCAAACACTATGAATTTTGTATGCCACATTAGTGTGGACGTATACAAATTCAATTGTTTGTAAGAGGAGGTATTACCCATTTTATATTGTCAACCTAACTTTATGATAAATAAAATTACCTCAAACACTGTGAATTTTGTATGCCACGTTAGTGTGGATGTATACAAATTCAAACTTCGTAAGAGGAGGGTCTTACCTAACTTTATGACAAATTAATAGTTGGTATTGCTTTGGTCCCGCAAAACAATAGCAGTGACTCCGTTGGGGAGGATACTATTGAATGCGTCTAAGTGTATACCATTACTTGATACTTAGTCCATTAAATAGGATTATGTCCCTTCAGTTGGAGAAGATCACACGCTCCTAAATAATTTCCTATAACCATCCATAAAGGAAGTTTGATCTAGTGATCCACAACAAACCCATCCGTTGTGGAGGGAGGCACTCAGAGCCAACACGCAAGCTTGTTGCATCACTTACAAACCAGTAATGGAGACTGTGGAATTTATTAAAATCC
The DNA here is from genome assembly GCF_018446385.1 of Zingiber officinale. Taxonomy (NCBI): domain Eukaryota; kingdom Viridiplantae; phylum Streptophyta; class Magnoliopsida; order Zingiberales; family Zingiberaceae; genus Zingiber; species Zingiber officinale. The sequence goes on from NC_056002.1 coordinate 31,684,351, forward strand.
CTCTCCCACTTAATTATTTAAAAATGAGGATTTTAACCTATGCTAGCATACATCACATGCACATAAACATCACAGTAAATAAAAGCAATAAATTTAGAAATTAATTTTCCAACTATTATGGTCTTTTCCATCACTGTCTTCAGTATGCTCCAACCCTAGCTGCTGCCATCTTTAGCCACCTCCATCGGGTCGAGGCGTCGCATCCATCTTGCTTCTTATTCCACTGTGCCTTTGGTGCTTCAAAAGTACCACACCTCGCAAGTATTCAATCCGCGACAAAAATAGAATTTTACATGTGCCGATCCTATATTCCACGAGGGAATGCACATGAAATCTAGATCGAAAATAAAATTCTAAAATCCTAGGGCCAATACAGTGTTGATGCGGGAAGCATCCGACGATCGAACTCATGTTTTGATAATGGCAAAGGATTCAAAGTTAACGTGTTTTGTAATCTAACAAGTCTATTTGAATATTTCAGGAAAGTCCTAGCTGCGGTTAGGCAAAGGGAAAACCCTAGGGGGTGGTAACCCTAGGTCATAGGGGGTGGTAACCCTATGCGGAAAGTCTTGGCAGGTCGATGGCTTTAGGAAAAAGTCCTAGGGGGTGGTAACCCTAGGTGGAAAGTCCTGGTGTTGCGAACTAGGTGAAAGACTGGACTAGACGGGAAGCGGATGCCCAGCAGAAAGTCCAGAAGCGTCGAGTGCTGAGCAAAAGTCCAGTCGATCTGGAGGATCGCACTGGCAACAGGTAAATCTCCTGAGTGGAGTAGGTGAGGACGCGTTCCCCGTAGAGGGAACAGTAGGCGTCGGGTCGACCTAGGGTTTCTGGTCGGAAATCCGAAGTCAGACCCGAACAGTCCGGAGACTGTCATATTATTTTTTATCATATTCATACTGTTGTTTTATGCTAACCTTGTGTTGCAGGATATTGTTTGGGACTAACATGCCTTGCAGGTACAAAATAATGATGTTTTCCCTCGGATGAACAGTGTCCGAGGCGCCTCCATGGGGCTTGGAGGCGCCTCGGGTTCAAAAGCTGACCTGGCCGCGAAGCAGGGCTGAAGGCGCCTCGGTTGGCTATGGAGGCGCCTTGAAGACCTATGAAGGCGCCTTCAAGGTGATAAGCACAGAATGGTCAGCGCTCATCTGCACGGTGGACTCGGAGCTATGGAGGTGCCTTCGGAGGCTTTCAAGGCGCCTTGGATGCCCTTTATAAGGGGGTTTCGAACAACACCTTAAACAATCAAGTTCCAGGCTTTCTTTCTTCAACGTGCTGCTAACAAAATCATTCTGAAGTGCTGCTGCAACATTCCGACGACCCGGAGCTCTGTTTTCTTCTTCTTTAAGTTGTCGGTATAACATTGTTATAATACTTTATTTGTAATTGGTTTGTAATTCTTATTGAGCTTATAGTTGTTGTCCACGGAAAGAGATCAAGGATTGCGGGCATTCGAGTAGGAGTCGCCTTAGGCTTCGAACGAAATAATTCCTTGTGTCTCTGTGTTTGATTGTTTTTATGCCGCTGCTTATTACTCTGTTAGTTTCTCGTACGATTTACGAATTCGAAAAATGAAATAGCCGCGAGCGCTATTCACCCCCCCTCTAGCGCTTCTCGATCCAACAATTGGTATCAGAGCAGGGTTGTTTTGAATTGGTGCAACCACCATTCAAAACATTTTTTTCGTGGTATTTTTTGTTTTTCTTTCGGAGTCAATTAGAAATTAGCTAAGTAGCTAAAATTCTAATTCTTTTCAAAATTGGTGTTGCTCAAAGTTGGTCAAAACCACTTGAGCTCATTTTTTTCTATTTCTCCCGCATTACTAATCCAAGACTCAGTCTTGGAACAGATCTTCTTGTTTTTGTTTTATTGCTAGATTTATATGACCCAACAAGAAGGATATAACACTGTTCGTCCCCCACTCTTTTCCGGAGAAGACTTCGGATATTGGAAGGGGCGAATGGAGATATATCTGAAGTTCCAGTTCGACACCTGGATGATAGTCAAGACGGGACTACGACTACCAACTGATACAGACGGTAAGCCTACATCCTGCGAGAATTGGGAGCCAGACCTTATCAAAAAGGTGGAAGCCGACGCCAAAGCCACCTGCACCCTCCAGTGCGGTCTAACCAAGGAGGAGCTCAACAAAGTCGGTCCGTTCTCTTCCGCAAAGGAGCTGTGGGAGAAACTGATCGAACTCCACGAGGTCACTTCCGACACTAAGGTAAGTAAAAGGGATCTTTTACTTAATAAATTGTATAACTTAAAAATGCAGGAAAATGAGACGGCGAGCCAGTTACACGCTCGAATTCAAGATATTCTGAACTCCCTTCACGGAATCGGGCAGAAGGTAGAAAATAGGGATATAATAAGGTATGCTCTTAATTTGTTTCCAAGGAGTACATTGTGGGCATCAATGGTAGATGCCTACAAAGTCTCCAAGGATTTGTCTTCTTTAAAGTTAGATGAATTATTTAGTGAATTTGAACTTCATGAACAAACTAATGAACAGCCATCCGAGAAAGGTGTAGCATTGCTCGCAGGTACCGGTAGAACGCGTGAACCGAGATCCCGACAAAAAATCGAACCGGAATCAGAAGACGAACCCGACTCAGAAGATGAACTGACCAGCGAACTCGTGAACCTCGTGAAGAAGCTCTACAAGAAGAAGAAGGGCTTCAACAAGAAAGATCTGAAGAAGGCAGTTCAATCCAAGGATACACAACCGAGTCTGAAATTAAAGTTTGAAGTTACCTGCTACGGGTGCAATCAGAAGGGGCATATCAAAGCCAACTGCCCTAACCAAAAGGAAGCCAAAAAGCAAAGAAGAAAGAAGGCCCTGAAGGCGACGTGGGACGAATCTTCTTCGGAAGACGACGATGACGAACTCGATCAGACGAGTTTACTCGCATTGATGGCCTGGGACCAGATCAACGAATCCAAGAGCGAGGGCGAGTCGGAGGCCGAGTCCGAGCGAAGCCACGGATTCGCATCCGTTTCCGAAGGGCCAGAGTCCACTGTAAGTATTCCTAGACTTAATAATTTAGTCAATTATTTATTACGCAAGTTAGCTAAGTCAAATCTTAGGATTAAATCACTTCTAAAGGAAATAGTTGTCCTTAAAGAAGTGACTAACACTAAATCCTTACCTGATCAAGTTCAGACTGGAAATTCAACTCAAGTTCAAAAACTTGAGGAAGAAAATTCTAGTTTGAAAAATCAGGTCAAGGATTTAAAAAATACCTTAGAATGGTTTTCTTTGGGTTCCAAGAATCTTGACATAATCCTTGGGACACAAAGAGCCGTTTACAATAGAACTGGGCTAGGATATAAAAGTAAAAAGAAATATACATCTTATTTATCCTTAATAAACAAACAAAATAATAAATCAGTTCAAGCATGGGTCCCCAAGTCCAAATTGGTCAATCAAGTTGGACTTGGTCACTACTGGGTCCCGAAGGATCAAATACACTACCTCGATAGACCATATTGAGGCTATGATCCAGGGGGAGCAAAAAGAAAAACGATCTTAATAAAACAAAATAAATAAAAAATTTTGAAAATAAATTTAAATTCAAAATTCAAAAATCAAATTAAAAATTCGAAATTAAAATATTAATTCAAAATTCAAAATCAAATTAAAAATTCGAAATTAAAATATTAATTCAAAATTCAAAAATCAAATTAAAAAATTTGAAATTAAAATATTAATTCAAAATTCAAAATCAAATTAAAAATTAAAAATTCAAATTTTAAATTCAAAATTCAATCAAATTAAAAATTAAAAATTCAAAAATCAAAAACAAAATTAAAATTTCGAAATTAAAAGATAGATGGAGGATCCAGAATAGCTGACACCCCCAACTGAACTACCTGACAGGGTAACTGAACTTAATCTATCCGAAATGGGTAAAACAAGAGTAGACTACCCGGCAGGGTAATTAAGGTTAGATTAAAACGGACTAGGTTTAACTTGACCCACGGTACTGGTGAAGTTTTTGGATGATAGTACGTTAGGGAAGCTTGGGCATCGCATGTCTAGGAAGATATGGCTTCGACCTGGTGCATTTGGCCAAGTGGAACTGACCGAAGCTACCCTTAAATGGATCCTAACTAGTTAGACCAAGGTTTAGTATTAAGTTCAATGGGTAGGACTATTTGGAAAATCTCGAAGGCATGGTTACCTTAATGAATTCCTTGTGACTCACCATAGCCCAGAAGTTTATCCAAAGAATGCTTACTTGTTGAACCCAAAGCTAAACCTGAATCTAACACAAAGTTAAACCAGACCCTTAAATTCAACTATAATTCATCTCACAACAATTATAGGGTTCCCTGATTGATAATTTAGATCGGGTGAGATGACTAAGAAATTAAATTATTAAAATTAACTTGCACTTAAATCAAGTTAATTAACAATTAAATTATTTTAACTTGAATTATTTTCAAATTTAAAACTCAATTTCTAAATCATTCTAAATTGTCAAAAATTAATTATCTTCAAAAATTAATTAACCTTAAAATTATTTTAAAAAATTAATTAACTTTAAAATTATTTTCAAAAATTAATTAACTTTAAAATTATGTTCAAAATTAATTAACTTTAAAATTCTTTTCAAAAATTAATTAACTTTAAAATTATTTTCAAAAAATTAATTAATTTTAAAATTCTTTTCAAAATTAATTATCTTAAAAAATTAATTAACTTTAAAATTCTTTTCAAAATTAATTAATTTTAAAATTATTTTCAAAAATTAATTAACTTTAAAATTATTTTCAAAAATTAATTATCTTCAAAATTAATTAACTTTAAAATTATTTTCAAAAATAATTATCTTTAAAATTATTTTCAAAAATTAATTATCTTCAAAAATTAATTAACTTTAAAATTATGTTCAAAATTAATTAACTTTAAAATTATTTTCAAAAATTAATTATCTTCAAAATTAATTAACTTTAAAATTCTTTTCAAAATTAGTTAACTTTAAAATTATGTTCAAAATTAATTAACTTTAAAATTTTGTTCAAAATTAATTATCTTTAAAATTATTTTCAAAAATTAATTATCTTCAAAATTAATTAACTTTAAAATTCTTTTCAAAATTAATTAACTTTAAAATTATTTTCAAAAATTAATTATCTTCAAAATTAATTAACTTTAAAATTCTTTTCAAAAATTAATTAACTTTAAAATTATTTTTCAAAAATTAATTATCTTCAAAATTAATTAACCTTAAATTTCTTTTCAAAAATTAATTAACTTTAAAATTATTTTCAAAAATTAATTATCTTCAAAAATTAATTAACTTTAAAATTCTTTTCAAAATTAATTAACTTTAAAATTCTTTTCAAAATCAATTAACTTTAAAATTATTTTCAAAAATTAATTATCTTTAAAAATAAATTAACTTTAAAATTATGTTCAAAATTAATTAACTTTAAAATTATTTTCAAAAATTAATTATCTTTAAAAATAAATTAACTTTAAAATTATGTTCAAAATTAATTAACTTTAACATTCTTTTCAAAATTAATTAACTTTAAAATTCTTTTCAAAAATTAATTAACTTTAAAATTATTTTTAAAAATTAATTATCTTCCAAAATTAATTAACTTTAAAATTATTTTTCAAAATTATTCAACTTTAAAATCTTTAACTCAATACTTTTAAAAAATTAATTTCAAACACTTCTCAAAATGTTAATTTAATTAAAAACAACCATAGAGTTAATTGCTTGCTAACTTAGATTGAATAAGATAGAAAATCTAAGGAGTCTATTTCAATTTAGCTATCTTTAAATCCACTAAAAAGAAACCAATTCAACTACCTCATGTGTAGGAATTGGATCAATGGATGTTGGATAGTGGCTGCTCCATACACATGACTGGAGATAAATTGAAGTTTACTAAACTCAAGTACAAGAATTTAGGATCGGTTGCATTCGGCAACGACGGTAAACTTAAAGTAATCGGAAAAGGTAATATTGAACTTAGTTCCGATTTCATTATTCGAAATGTTTTATTGGTTGAAAAATTTAACTTTAATTTATTAAGTATAAGTCAATTGTGTGACAGTGGATATCTAATCAATTTTGATAAATCTGAGTTTCTAGTTAAAAACATTGAAAACCCTGAGATTAGACTTAAGGGGCTAAGGAAGAACAACATCTACACAATTGACCTATCAATATCCTCAATAAAGTGTCTCTTGACATAATAAGAGGAAACCCAACTATGGCACAGAAGACTGGGTCACACTCACACTAGACTCATTGCAAAAATGAGTCAAAATGGTCTAGTTAGAGGTTTGCCCAAATTAAAATTTATTGAAAACTCAATCTGTGATGCGTGTCAAAAAAGAAAACAAACCAAGTCAACCCACAAGTCAACCAACCTAGAAAGAACTAACTCCTTACTTGAGCTCCTTCACCTTGACCTATTTGATTCACATGGAGCCAAGTCACTAAACAAGAACCAATATTGCTTAGTGATAATTGATGACTACTCTAGGTACACATGGGTAAAATTCCTAAAAACAAAAGATGAAACCTATGAAACATTTAGTAATTTTTGTAAATTAACGGAAAATGAAAAAGATTCTAAAATTAAAAGAATAAGAAGTGATCACGGGGGAGAATTTGAAAATCATAGGTTTACCCAATTTTGTAAAATAAATGGATATCAACATGAATTTTCATGTCCTAGAATCCCCCAACGAAATGGTCTAGTGGAACGTAAAAACAGAATACTACAAGAAGCCGCTAGGACTATGTTAAACGAATATAATTTAAATCATCAATTTTGGGCTGAAGCAATAAACACTGTAAATTATATTCAAAACAGAATTTTAATTAACAAACCTCACAATAAAACACCTTATGAACTTTACTATCATAAAACTCCCAACCTAAACTATTTAAAAGTATTTCGTTGTAAAGTTCACATTTTAAATACTAAAGATTATTTAGGAAAATTCACACCCAAATCTAACCAAGGAATATTTTTAGGATACTCCTCGACCAGTAGGGCCTTTAGAGTATATAATCAAAATACCTTGAAAGTTGAAGAAACAACTAATGTAATTTTTGATGAAGAAAACAACCCACCTAATATAAATGAAAATATTGGCATCAATCCAAGAACTATAGAAGATGATGAAATCCAATCTAACCTTAATAAACCGGAAGAACCAGTTTCTGACCCACAGATAAGACCAACTAGAGTAAGCACCTCTCACCCACCTGACCAAATTTTGGGTGACCCAAACCTTGGAGTCAGAACTAGATCCTCCTATAGAAATCTTAGTCAGATTGCCCTTATTTCTAAAATTAAACCTAAGACTATAGAAGAAGCCCTACCTGACCCAGACTGGATCATTGCAATGCAGGAAGAATTAGCACAATTTGAGAGAAACTAAGTCTGGGACCTTGTACATAAACCCATAGATAAATCAATAATAGACACCAAATGAGTTTTTAGGAACAAGTTGGATGATCACGGTGATATAATAAGAAACAAAGCTAGGCTAGTAGCCAAAGGGTTTAGTCAAGTCGAAGGCTTAGACTATGATGAAACCTATGCTCCGGTAGCTAGACTCGAGTCCATTAGGATGTTATTAGCCTATGCAGCAAATAAAGGGTTTAAGTTATACCAAATGGATGTTAAGTCAGTCTTTTTAAATGGGTTTATCAAGGAAGAGATCTACGTAAGCCAACCTCTAGGATTTGAAGACTTAGACTACCCAAACCATGTATTTAAACTAAAAAAGGCGTTATATGGACTAAAACAAGCCCCTAGGGCATGGTATGAAAGATTATCTAATTACTTAATATCCAAAGACTTTAACCAAGGACAAATATATCCGACCTTATTCGTAAAAACTATAGAAAAAGACATCTTTATAGCCTAAATTTATGTTGATGACATAATTTTTGGCTCAACTAACTCTAAATTTTTAAAAGATTTGTTAAATTAATGGAGAATGAATTTGAAATGAGTATGGTTGGGGAACTCAACTTTTTCCTAGGCTTACAAATAAAACAAACCAAAGATGGAATTTACATTTATCAAACTAAATATGCTAAGGAGTTAATTAAAAAATTCTACATGGAAAATTCAAAAATTATAAATACTCCAATGGTAACCAACATTAACATTGACTCTGACCCTGAAGGAAAACCAGTAGATCCAAAGTACTATAGGAGTGCCATAGGTAGCATACTTTACCTAACTGCAAGCCGACCCGACATATTGTTTGCAGTAGGTATGTGCGCAAGATACCAATCCTGTGCAAAAGAGTCACACCTAACATTTGTTAAAAGAATACTTAGGTATATTAAAAGAACTCTAAATGTAGGACTTTGGTACCCAAGAACTTGCACCTTTGACCTTTATGGCTATTCTGATTCGGATTATGCCGGGTGCAAATTAGATAGAAAAAGTACAAGTGGTAGCTGCCAGATTCTAGGTCAGTGCCTAGTAAGTTGGTCAAGCAGAAAACAACATTGTGTTGCTCTATCCACTACAGAAGTTGAATACATAGCTCTAGGAGAATGTGCATCTCAATTGTTGTGAATGATTCATACATTAAAAGACTATCAACTAGAATATAAAAATATAAAAAATCTTTATTGATAATATCAGCTTAATTAATCTGACCAAAAATCCTATTTACCATTTTAGGACTAAACACATAGAGGTAAAACATCATTTTGTAAGGGATCACGTAGCTAAAGGTGAAATTGCACTCAACCATGTTGAGTCCAAATCAAACCTAGCTGACATCTTTACAAAACCCTTACCTAAACTTGAGTTCAGTGCAATTAGGAGGCAAATAGGAATGTGTTGGGTAGAGTAGGTGTCTCATTTTGTTTAATTATTATTATTTTTTCAAATTCTAAGAAAAACAGTTTTCAAAATTCCAATTTGTTAGATTTTTTTTTAAAAAAATAATTTGGAATTAGCCTTAGTTTTCCCCCTTGAAATCATGTTCCCCTAGACTTAAGCCAGAGCATCTTACAAACACCTAGGTATACCTTGATTGTGTTTGAAAGACTTAGAACGGTGTGAGATGCATAGGGTACAACCTGGACTCAAGAATGCTTATATCTGTGCATCAATATGAGTTTGGGCATTAAACACGCAATATACATCAATCAAGTCAAGTTTTCCAGCTCTAGTCAAAACTAATTGGACTAAATTGACTTAACTTGACTAACTATGTGAAAGTTGTTGCCTTGTAGGCAATCAGCAAGCAGCTAAAGGTTAGACAGTTGGTAAAGGATACTTAATTTTCTAGTTAAGCATGTTTGATCTTTAGGGCTCTGATACATCTTAAAGTCAATCTTTTGAACTTGACTCATGCTTGGACTTAAGGACCAACTGACTTCCTAAACCAAATTTTTAGCTACTCTGCTCCCTCCTAGCCCTAAAATTTAATAAGTATTGTTTAAAATTAAGCTAAGTTTTTTTCTACGCTATAGCTTTCAAAATCCAATACTTGCAAAGAGCTTAGCTTTATTTTCAAAACTTTAAAACTTAGTTCCCTTTGAAATCTAACTTTATAAATTCTTGCTTTCTTAAGTAAAGGACAGTTTTCAAAAATTAAAAAGTTACATCAAAAGTATTTTCTTTCTAAATAAAAATTATAGTTTTACTAGCTTTTTAAACTATCACAAAGATCCACTTTCTAGTAGTTTTATAATTTTAACTAAGTTTCCAAAGAGTTAACATCATCTTTTCACTTAGCTAAAATTAAAAAAAATGACTATTAAGTGGTCTCAAAATCTAGTTAATCAAATAACTATTCTTGCTTATTTTTGATATATGGCAAAGGGGGAGAGTAGCAATTTCAAATTAATTGTAAAATTCAAATTTAAAAATAAGGGGGAGTAACAGCTAAGGGGGAGCCTATACTTGGCGCTATACTTTAAATTCATAGGGTTCACTTTAGCAAGTTTGCTTATGTTAAATGTGTTCATCTATTCTTAGCAAGTTTGCTTATGTTAAATGTGTTCATCTATTCTTAGCAAATTTTCTTGTGTTAAAAGTGTTCATCTATTCATTTTTGATATCTGCTTACTTAACTTTGAATTTGAGTTGCCATAATCAAAAAGGGGGAGATTGTTGATGCGGGAAGCATCTGACGATCGAACTCGTATTTTGATAATGGCAAAAGATTCAAAGTTAAGGTGTTTTGTAATCTAACAAGTCTGTTTGAGTATTTCAGGAAAGTCCTAGCTGTAGTTAGGCAAAGGGAAAACCCTACGGGGTGGTAACCCTAGGTCATAGGGGGTGGTAACCCTATGCGGAAAGTCTTGGCAGGTCGATGGCTTCAGGCAAAAGTCCTAGGGGGTGCTAACCCTAGGTAGAAAGTCCTGGTGTCGCGAACCAGGTGAAAGACTGGACTAGCCGGGAAGCGGATGTCCAGCAGAAAGTCCGGAAGTGTCGAGTGCTGAGCAAAAGTCCAGTCGATCTGGAGGATCGCACTGTCAACAGGTAAATCTCCTGAGTGGAGTAGGTGAGGACGCATTCCCCGTGGTCGACCTAGGGTTTCCGGTCGGAAATCCGAAGTCAGACCCGGACAGTCCGGAGACTGTCATATTATTCTTTATCATATTCATACTGTTGTTTTATGCTAACCTTGTATTGCAGGATATTGTTTGGGACTAACATATCTTGCAGGTACAAAATAATGATGTTTTCCCTCAGATGAACAGCGTCCGAGGCGCCTCCATGGGGCTTGGAGGTGCCTCGGGTTCAAAAGCTGACCTGGCCGCGAAGTAGGGCTGAAGGCGCCTCGGTTGGCTATGGAGGCGCCTTGGAAGGCGCCTTGAAGACCTATGAAGGCGCCTTCAAGGTGATAAGTGTAGAATGGTCATCGCTCATATGCACGGTGGACTCGGAGCTATGGAGGAGCCTTCGGAGGCTTTCAAGGCGCCTTGGATGCCCTTTATAAGGGGGTTTCGAACAACACCTTAAACAATCAAGTTCCAGGCTTTCTTTCTTCAACGTGCTGCTAACAAAATCATTTCGAAGTGCTGCTGCAACATTCCGACGACCCAGAGCTCTGTTTTCTTCTTATTTAAGTTGTCGGTATAACATTGTTATAATACTTTCTTTGTAATTGGTTTGTAATTCTTATCGAGCTTATAGTTGTTGCCCACGGAAAGCGATCAAGGATCGCGGGCCTTCGAGTAGGAGTCGCCTTAGGCTCCGAACGAAGTAAGTCCTTGTGTCTCTGTGTTTGATTGTTTTTATTCCGCTGCTTATTACTCTGTTAATGTCTCGTACAATTTATGAATTCGAAAAATGAAATAGCCGCGAGTGCTATTCACCCCCCTCTAGCACTTCTCGATCCAATATACAGCTCCTGCTATATTAGTTATATACACTCATGCACACACACAATAATGCCCTTGACATGTCCAAGGTCCAATCACACACAACATCTATAAGCCATAATAGTTGGAGCCTACAACCAAAAAGTTAGCACATCCTACTATTATCTTACCTAAATTATGTATGACATATGCATAACCTATTTGAATTCTAAACACATAGAGGCAAACCCTAGCTTTGATACCAATTATCGGTTAGTCCTAGGAAAATCGTACCGGTTCCACTGTACAAAAATTTTGTACAAGAGTCAAACCTTTCCTTAAATAACCTATTGTGTTCTTTAGAAGTTAAATTAGGAATCGCAGACAGAACTTAACATCATTGATTCCAAATTTAACTTGTCTGTTCTTGATGGTTTAAATTTGGATCGCAAGCGGAACTTAACACTATTGATCCAAATCCACCTATGTTATTAATTTCATTAAATATTAATTTCTAAAATTGGCTTCCAGGATTGCATGGCGAGGCACATGACCTTCTTGGATATGGGAGCAACCACCACCGTCTAGACAAAGCCTTTTAAGGAAAGCTAATATTTAATTTCCTTAAATAACTCTAGGTTAACCAAAAAGAATAATCGAATCACAAATTCGAAAAATAAAGAAAACACAAACTCGAAAAATAAATTCAAAAAACTAGATCTAATGCCTCTTGTGTTTGAAATTCATACAAAGAAAAATAATTAGTATGATGTGGAAGAAAATTACTAGTTATACCTTCTCTTTGTATGTTAATGACCTCGAGATCTTCTGCTGTATTCCTCGCCTCGCCTTGGACATCGTGTGTGCGACGATCCTCCAAGATGAAAATCACCCAAGAGCTTTCTTCTTCCTCCTCTAAAATCTGGCCACCACCACCAATTTAGGATCCAAAGAGAGCAAGGGAAAGGGAAGGGAAGAGATCCGACCATCATGAGAGAGCACAAGCAAGAGACTAGAATTAGATGCCTTCTTCTTCTTCTTCTTCTCCTCCTCCTTCTCCTCCTTCTTGTATCCGACCACTTAAAGGAACCACAAGCAATATGTGGCCGACCCTAGCATGATAAAGAGCTAGGGTCCGACACTAAGGAGGAGACTAGAGAGAAGAGAGAAAAAAAAACATTAACCCATGAAACCTCTCCTCCCCTTCTTTTATAATACTTGCTCAAGGCAAATAAGGAAAAAACTTTTTACAAAAAATTAAAATCTTCCTCATGTTTTTCCTTTTTCCTTTTTATTTTTTCTTTTTCTTTCCTCTTGATTGAATTAATCACCAATCATAGATTAGTTTTAATTTGATTGGATGATGATTTAATCCTATTGGCCGGCCCCTTGCTTGGGCACCAAGCAAGGGTGGCCGACCCTTATAAGGAAGGAAATATATTTTTTTATAAAATTTTACAAGAAGAAATCCTCTTATAAAATTTTACAAGCTCTCTTTCAATTTCCTAAAGTAGGAGTTAAAAAAAGGAAAGTTTTAAAAATTAAAACCATATTTTAAAATTTAAAACTTCTCTTATAAAATTTTCTTTTTTAACATGGTGATAGAAAATTTAAATTTTAAAACTTCTCTTCCTTTTTTTCTAAACCATGAGGATGGTTAAAAAAGGAAAGTTTTAAAACTTTTAAACTTTCTTTTAAAACATGTGACCTAATTTAAATAAGGAAAGTTTTTAAATTTAAAATCTCTCTTTTAAAACTTGTAGTTTTCTACAAAGAGAAGAATTTAAAATTTCAAAAACACCCCTCCTTGTTTGAATTATTGTGGCCGACCCCCTCTTGCTTGGGCACCAAGCAAGGGGCCGACCCCCTTAAGAGGATATGATGGCCGACCATTGCTTGGTCACCAAGCAATGGAACGGCCCCCTTCTTGGACACCAAGATGAGCCTTTCTTTGGATGGACTTGAGGTTTTAATGAGGCTACGACAGGGACCTAGAGGAGAAATTGGTTTTGGCCTTCTGATGAGCTTGAGTATCCCGTGTTTGCCCCGAACACACAACTCAAGTTCATCGATAATAACTCATTCCACTAGAGAGTTATTATCGCACTACCGCACCAATCCCAAATTACATTATGGGCTCCTTCTTATAATGAGTGTGTTAGTTTCCCTGTGTTTATGATAACGAATGTCCACTAATTAAGTAAGTTACTGACAACTTACTTAATTAATATCTAGCTCCAAGAGTAGTACCACTCAACTTCATTATCATGTTGGACTAAGTCCACCTGCAGGGTTTAACATGACAATCCTTATGAGCTCCTCTTGGGGACATTCTCAACCTAGATAACTAGGATACATATTCCTTCTATAATCAACAACACACACTATAAGTAATATCATTTCCCAACTTATCAGGCATTTTGATTTATCGAGCTAAACCTCACCCTTTGATAAGTCAAAGAAATAAATATTAAATATATGTGCTTGTTATTATATTAGGATTAAGAGCACACACTTCCATAATAACTAAGGTCTAGTTCTTTTATAAAGTTAGTACAAAAAAACTTACCTAAAATGGTCCTACTCAATACACTTGGAGTGTATCAGTGTAATTTATTAGTTAAAATAACCTAATATTTAATTACACTACGACTACTTCAACGGTTTGTTCCTTTCGATCTTAGTCGCGAGCAACTTTTTATAATTTATAAAGAACCGACAACATGATCTTCTGTGTGTGGAACCATACACCATGTTGTCTACTATATAAATTAATTGAACAAATTACATTTAACAAATAAATGTAGATATTGACCACTGTGATTCTTTATTTCTAAATAAATGCTTATACAAAAGCTAGGCTTTTAGTATACACTCTAACAACTTGTTCCAAGACTTAGTCTTGGATTAGTAGTGTGGTATAAAAGAGAAAAGATAAAAAAGTTGCTCGACTGGTGTTGCACTAATTTTGAGAAAAAATTTGATGAATTGATAAATTTGTCAGGAGACGAGGTTATTAGACTAATTCTGACTTATGGCAAGAATTTAACAATGAAAAACAAGCAACGATAAAGAATGCTTGAACGGTAGTTGTACCGATTCAGAGTGGCCCCACACTAATACCAATTGTAGGATCATTGTACTAGAGGGAGGGGGGGGGGGGAGAATAGGGCTCATGACTTTCACTTTTGTTTAAAACTTCGGAGAGACAAGCGACAACGGAATAAAGAAAGAAAGGAAAAGACAATGCTAATATGACCAAGATTTACTTGGTTCGGAGCCTGTGGTGACTCCTACTCCCGGGCCCGCACATGAGAGTTCTTTCAGTGGGCAATCACTAATAAATCCAGAATGTTACAACTGATTATAATTTGAATAAGTAACTTCAATAAGAATAAAATGATCCAGACGATTTAGAAAATTAGATCTGTAGTGTAGTCGTCGTTGGAGCAACTTTTGGGCATTGTAGAGGTCTTTACGGAGTAGCTCGCAGAAGTGGAGTTGTTTGCGTTGATTTTTTGAAGCTGTTGGTCGAAGCCTCCTTTTATAGCCTCGTCTGGGTGTCTAGATCCCCTCCCAGATGCCTGGACTATGCTAACATGGCAAGATCTCGTCAAAACTTCATCCCTGAAGTTTATCCATGTCCGGGGGTTTGGACCCCCTCCGGGCGCATGGACTGTTGACGTGGGTCGGCCAGTCATCATGCTCCAGCTGAGCATGTCGATCAAATTTTAGTCGTTCGGTAGCCCAGAGCACCTTCGGGCACTTGGACCACCAGGGTGCCGGCTAGGCACCCACCCAGGGCTTCTTCTGTGATGAAGCTTGTCCGGGCACCCGAATCCCTTCCAGGTGCTCGAGCCAACTTTTTTGCCAGCCTCTTCTTCCTGCAAAATAAAGTTAGTCTAGGTAAATAATATGTAAAGCATAAGTTTTGACAATCTCCGAACTATCCGATTCTGACTTTGAGTTTCGCTGAAACTCTAGGTTGGACCAATGCCTATAGTTTCCTCTTCGAGGAACGCGCTTTCACCCACTCCTGTAAGGAGAGATTACCTTTTGCCAGACCAATCCTTGAGATCATCTAAACTTTTACTCAGTGTTCGAGTCATTAGGACTTCATGCTTGACATCTGATCCCTGATCCATCCAATCTTCCACCTGGTCTCCGCGATCCCCGGGATTTTCACCTAGTGTCCTTAACTCTAGAATTTCACTCAACGCCCTCAACTCACCAAGACTTTACCCAATCCTCGGACCAGGACTTCGTTACCTAACTGTAGCTAGGACTTTCCACTTGTCTAGTCTCAACTAAGACTTTATTTTGCCTAAGATCACTTAAGACTTTTCTGCACACTCAGTTCAACTAGTTAAATAACAAGAATCCTTAACATTGAACACTTTGTCATAATCAAAACTTAGGTTCATTCATCTAGTGCTTCCTGCACCAACATTTTGTAGTTTGCAAAATTTTAATTTTTATTGTCAATTTATAAATTCTATGTTTTTACCCTAACTCTAACTTGAATTGATTGACATCAAAAAGAGGAAGATTGTAAGTACCCCGAGCTAGTTTTGATATGGTCAACTGAGTTAAGTTAGACTCTGTGTGTGTTTAATGCCTTGTGTCTAAGTGTGCAGGAACTTAGGAGCATAAGAAGTTGAGTGAAAGACACAGCTAGCGAGAAGGATGACACGGGAAAGAGTCGATGGGCTCGGTGCATCTGAGGGATGAGGTGCTGCGAAAGAGTGCTTTGGCAGACGAGAAGGAAGCATGTAGGGTTTATGAGGGAGGAGAAGCCGAAGCTGAAGATTGTTCGAGGATAAGATTAGAAGATGGGTTCGGGTGAGCCCAAGCGAACGGAGCCGAAACAGAGGAGAAAATGGATAGTCAACTTGATGTTGACTATTCGAACGGCTGGACCAATTCCAGATGCCTGGACTGTTCGGGCACCTGGACCCCTTGGGCACCCCAGGGTGCCTCTTTGACGAGCCGTTGGATGGGGGCACACCAGCCACGTCGAGCGCCAGGACTAGGATAAGTTTATCTATTGCTAACCATTATCGACGTGGATAAAGTTTTATCTATGTCCAAGTGCCCGAACACCTTTCGGGAGCCCGGAGTTGCCACAACAACAAATGGTCAAATTCGACCAGCAGACTATAAATAGAGCCCTGATCTTAGTAGTTCAGTACAATACTTGTAAACTAATTCATTTTCTATTCTACTATGTATTTTTGCACTTACACTGCTGTAAGAGGCTACTTCATCAGAAGGAGATCTTCTAGTGAGGTTTTCAATGCCTTGGACTACCCATCTTCTGATTACAAACCAAGTAATTCCTGTTCCTCTTCATTCCTTCCTTTTAATTAGTTTCTTTTAAACAAGTGTTTCTTAATTTAGTTCGAGAAGTCGAGAAGGGTTTTTATTTTTTATTTTCAGGACAATTCACTCTCCTCTTGCTGATAGCATGAGACCAACAACAGACAGTCGTGGAGTAAGATCTTTATCTATGAATCATGTAAATTGGGGTGTCATTGTGGTTTGCACTTCTTGTCTTTAGATTAGCTTCCTACTTGTTGTTTTATTTTTCTGTTGTGCTAACATTATAGGAAGTTAACGTTTGGGGTGATTATCTATTCAATCCCCCCTTCTATCCTGCCCAAGATCCCCAACAAGTAGTATCAAAGTGAGGAGTGTTCTTTAAGGACTAACCACCGGAAGGATCAAGTGTTATAGGAAGAAATGGAGTCAGAAGGAGCACTCGGAGGGGATATCCGAATTCCACCTCCATATGAGCATGGAGACTTTGGGCATTGGAGGTTGCCATTGGAGACATGGTTCCAAATGGATTGAAACTATGGAATTGTATTAGAAGAGCCCTTCAAGGCCTTGACAAACAAGAAAGGAAAGCGTCTTCGACAATGGTATTGAACCAAAGAGCAGAGGCAACAATCGGAGGCAAACAAAGAGTCACCTAGGAAGGTGGCTAAGATTAAGAGCTCTATGAGGAGCTCAAAGAGTCAATTTGGGTCCATGGCCAATGGATCTCAAGTGGACATTGCTTGGGATTCTAGATGGGTCATGAAATGTGTCAAAGTGGTTTGGAGATGGACTTGAGTCTTAAACCTAGGGAATTGACACATATGAGATGTGTTTCATGCATGAAAATATGACATTGGGTTCATATTAGATGAAAATTTGTTTTGGATGTATAAATATCATATAAACTAATGGTAAGTATGCATATAGTTTAGTATGGACATATACATCAAGAGAAAGCCAAAACTAGGACTTTAAGTCAAGGTTCAATTGAATCATTTAGATAGTTTTAGATTTTATATCAATCTTAGGATCTATGATAAATATATTTTTCCCAAATAGACAAGAGTAAAATAGATCTCTCCATAAAATTTAAGAATTTTCATAGGTCTGTAGAATTTTTGGTGCATTTTTGATGTTGGGTCATAAATACTATTTTGGGCTGAAAATAGGTGCCAATCGACTTTCTCAGTTACTAGTAGACCAGTAATAGTGTTCATCAAGCACAAAATGATTCTGTGAGGTTATTTCAATGAGGGCAGTCGATTGGGTCTATGACAGTCGACTAATACAGTCTGATATTGATTTTTAGCCATAGAAAATGACCAAATGGGGAATATACATTTATGTAATCTTATGGGAGATAATACATGATGATTATGGTCATTAAAGGTATAAGAGTTCAATAATTGAGATATTGTTGGAACTCTTTTTGATATGTGGCAAAGGGGAAGAAGTTTAGGTTTAAGTAGAAAACCTAAATACCTTTGTGGGAAATCCTAGCTCAAGGGGGAACTTAGGTGAAGGGCGAGCCTAGGTTTGGATTCTCTTGCTTATACATGAGTGAATGCATATTTTTCTTGCATGTTTATTGTATTATATATTTCTATAACTTAAACGGGTTTCCAAACATCAAAAAGGGGGAGATTGTTGGAACAATCAGTGCGATCCTAGGTTTTGATGTTTAGGAAAATGTTTACCTTAGGTTTATTATTGTATTTAATATATGCTTGTGAGTATGCAGGATGCAGGTAAAAGGAAAGTCCAAGTGAGATCTTGGCAAAGGCAAAGTCCAAGGGTGAGTCTTGGCGGTGTAAGTCCAAGTGTGTAATCTTGGCAATGTAAGTCCAAGTGTGGCTTGGCAAGAATGAATACTGAGGCTGACAGAAGTTCTTGAAGGTAAGTCATGAAGGATAGGAGAGCCTCCGAGGGACGCAAGACTGATGGAGGAGGTTAGAAGGTAAGGTAATGAGAAGACCCAACAAGAAGAGCAAGACTGAAGGAAGCATCTTGAAGGCCAGACTTGAAGGATGGGAAATCATCCGAGGGACGCAAGGCTAATGGAAGATGGCTAGAAGGAAAGGTCAAGGTTATGTGGGCGAGGACAAGTGCATGAGAGATTGTACTTGGGGTAAAATCCTAGGTTTAGGGTTTTACCAGTTGACTGGTATCTAGATCAGTCGACTAGGGCAGGGCACAGAATGTTTCTGTGTTTGATGGCTGTGAAAACCAGTCCATTGGTACTGTAGCCAGGTGACTGGTACTGTTGCTAAGACATAAAGGATGAGAAAGCATCCAAGGGACGCAAGACTATTGGAAGATGGCTAGAAGGCAAGGTCGAGGTTGTGTGGGTGAGGATGAGTGTATGAAAGATTGTACTCGGGATAAAAATCCTAAGTTTAGGATTTAGCAGTTGACTGGTATCTGGACCAGTCGACTAAGGTAGGGTACAAAATGTTTCTATTCTCGACAGTTGTGAAAACCAATCTACTGGGACTGTAGCCAGGTGACTAGTACTGTAGATAGTCGATTGGTACACTGTAGCTAGTCGACTGGTACTATAGCCAATTGACTGGTACTGTAACTAGTCGACTAGTACACTGTAGCAATTGATTGGTAAAGAGTCGTTGGCAAAATCACGAATTCTGTGGAGTGCTATTGGCAAGCACCAGTAGACTGATGCAAGGACCAGTCGACTGGTAACGGTAAAATTAGCTTGCTGATTTCTCCAAGCTCTATATAATGCAACTTGGGGTGGCTAACCTTGGTGATGAAATTAGACTTGGTTAAAGCCTAATTAGAGTCTCCAAGCCTTCATAGAAAATCCAAGGTCTTGATCAAGTTTGTGGCGAGGTTTCTCCACCAATAAGGAGGATTGTGCTAGCCGGAGTTCCGGGGACTAATCCATCGATGGATAGGGATCACCCATCTTATGAACAATCGTAGAGTAGAAGCTTTATCTTTGAATCACGTAAATTGGTGTGTCATTGTGGTTTGCTCTTCTTGTCTTTAGATTAGCTTCCTACTTGTTGTTTTATTTTTCTGTTGCGCTAACATTGTAGGAAGTTAACATTTGGGGTGATCGTCTATTCAACCCTCCTTCTAGCCAGCCCAAGATCCCCAACAATATTGTCACTGAGCAGGGAATTGAGGCTAACCTAGAGAAGGTGTAGGCCCTTCAAAATATGTTGCAGCCTAGAAATCTTAGAGATGCTCAAAGACCGGTGGTATCACAGCTTTATCTCGGTTCATCTCTCACTCGACCGGTCGAAGTCTGCCATTCTTCAAAGTGTTAAGGAAAGCGGCCAAGTTTGAATGGGATGATACATGTGACCGAGACTTCTCGGAGTTAAAGAAATATTTATCTCAACTTCCTCTACTCTCCAAGCCAGTGGCGGGAGAGATGTTGTGGGTTTATCTATCAGCTTTCGAAGGAACAGTAACAGTGGTCTTGTTATGGCAAGAGGATCAGGTACAACATCCTCTATACTTTTTCGGTCATTTACTAATGGACGTTGAAAGTAGGTACACCACCCTGGAGAAATTGACATTGGCACTTACCCTAGCAGCTCGAATGTTGAGGTCATATTTCTTGGCTAGCCCTATCACTGTCCTCATGAATAGTAATATAGGTTAGGTGTTAACTAACCCTGATCCTGTCTGAGATCTGAGAGGATAAGCGTTGGTTCCGACGAATGATGATGATCTCCGATGAAGATGAACTCTAATGATCTGAAGAAACTCCTCCACGCTCCTACCCACAATGAGATGAGCCAACAAAGCGTTAGCGACCTAAGACCAGGGTGGGGATCCTTGGTTAGGCCCTCCGATGCTCAAGTCAGTTCCTCTCAAAGATGGAAGAAGAAGAGGAAGAAGAAAAACAGTGACTGAAGTGAGAAATAGAGTTCTGATGCTAGAACTTGCGTTCCTTGCCAACGGAGAAGATCCCCCTTTTTATACCACCTCACACGACCTTCGTAGTCATGAGGTGGTCCTTGGTTCGTTAGGGTTTGTTAGGAGATGACATCATGTTCGATACTTCGTGCAATAATCCTTTAAGGAATCTTTCCTGTACCCCAGATGTACCCATTTTGTCGTTTATGACTTGTATTTATAATGGGGACACGTCATCATAATTAGAGAAGCTTCTAGAAAATATTTCCTGTCAAATATTCTGCCAAGTATGTCTCGGTCGGCTGCTTAAATTGGTTGTATATATTATTGAGAATACCTCCTGCTAAATATGTTTTGGTCGGTCGTTCAAGCCGGTCGTATGTATTGTTAAGAATACCTCCTAATGAATATGTTTCAATCGATCATTTAAGCCGGTCGCATATACTGTTAAGAATGTTTCCTGTTGAATAAATCTCGGCTGGTCATTCAAGACGACCGTATATGCTGTTAAGAATACTTTTCGCTAAATATATCTCGGACGGTCGTTTAAGCCGACCGTATATGATGTTAAGAATACTTCCTGCTGAATATATCTCGGTCGATCTTTTAAGCCAACCGTATATGCTGTTAAGAATACTTCCCGCTGGATATATCTTGGCCGATCGTTTAAGCCAGTCATGTATACTGTTAAGAAAGCTTCCTGTTGAATAGATCTCGACCGGTACTATACTAGGAATATTATATAAGGCTAGATGCCTTTACACTCGGGCAGGCTTTGGTTGGTCAAGCCTATATGAGCGCGGGGGCGCTCACTCGGCCTTCGGTCTATCGATAACATATTGAGAATATTATATAAGGCTAGATTCCTTTACGCTCGGGCGGGTTTTACTCGACCGGGCTTTTATGAGCGCGGGGGTGCTCACTCGACCTTTGGTCGACCGGTAATATACTGAGAATATTATATAAGGCTAGATGCCTTTACGCTCGGGCGGGCTTTGCCTGACTGAGCCTATATGAGTGCGGGGGTGCTCACTCAACTTTCGGTCGGCCGGTAATACACTGAGAATATTATATAAGGTTAGATGCCTTTATGCTTGGGCGGGCTTTGCCCGACCGAGCCTACATGAGCGCATGCGGGCTCTCACTCAGCCTACGATCGACCGGTAATAAGTTCAGAATATTATATAAGGCTAAATGCATTTATGCTCTGGCGAGCCTTGCTCGACCGAGCATGTATGAGCGCGGGGGCGCTCACTCGGGCTTTCGTCGGCTGGTTATATATTAAGAATATTATATAAGGCAAGATGCCTTCATGCTCGGGCGAGCTTTGTCCAGTCGAGCATGTACGAGCGCCGGGGCGCTCACTCAGCCTTCGATTAACCGGTAATATACTGAGAATATTATATAAGGCTAGATGCCTTTACGATCGGGCGAGCTTTGCCCAGTCGAGTCTATATGAGCATGAGGGCGCTCACTCGGCCTTCAGTCGGCTGATAATATACTGAGAATATTATATAAGGCTAGATGCCTTTACGCTCGGGCGGGCTTTGCCCGACCGAGCCTACATGAGCACATGTGGGTGCTCACTCAGCCGATTGACCGGTAATAAGTTGTGAGTATTAAACCCCGAGGCCTCTGGAAGGTTGATCAAGTGAACAACCGAGTTAAGTGAATATGATATTCGATATCAACTTAGGACAGCTATCAAGGCTCAAGCATTGCGGATTTTCTTACAGAAGCGCTTGAGCAGATGGTTGAAGGTACTTGGAAGATTTATGTAGACGACTCCACCAACCGTCAAGGCAGTGGGGTGGGCATTTTATTAGTATCTCTACAAGAAGACGTGCTCTCTCTTTCTATTTAGTTAGATTTTTGAGCCTCTAATAACAAAGCAGAGTATGAAGCTTTGTTATCGAGACTCTAGGCCGCGAGGCAGGTAAGACCTTCTCGAGTCATAATCTATTTAGATTCTCAGCTAATGGCTCAGCAGATAGTGGGAAATTTTGAGAAAAAAAATGAGAAGTTGCAAGGTTACGTTAGGGCCTTTAAAACATTTCGAGTGTATTTTCAAGAAATTATCATTCAAAAAATATCATGGGAGGAAAATCAAAAGGTGGACGAACTGGCTAATTTGGCTAATGCATTATCAAATTGGAGAATAGAAGACTGCATATCTCAAGTATTATTAATTTCTCAGGTTGACCAGATCATGAATCCGGAGGTGACAGCCAATTAGAGGACATCGATTACGACTTATTTGCAACAAGGAATCTTTCCCTCCAACCCAGAGCAGGCTCGGGTACTAAAAAAAAAGTGCCCTGATTCACCTTGATTGGGGATGCTTTAAATAGAGGTCTTTTGCTCAACCCTTTCTCAAGTGCTTGGGTCATGAGGATGCTGATTATGTAATGCGAGAAATACATGAAGACATTTGTGGTAATCATGACGAAGGGAGGATATTAGTCCGAATGATATTATTGGCCGGGTATTTTTGGTTGATCCTACAGGCGGACACAATCAGTTTGTCGCTACCCGTTCCCCTTGTCAAAAACACCAAAACTTGTCTCATCGTCCCACTAATTGCTTGAAGACTGCTACAACAACTTGCCCTTTTGATTAATGAGGAATGGACATCGTGGGATCTTTTCCCATCAACAGACAACAAAAGAAGTTCTTTTTGGTAGACATAGACTATTTTTCCAAATGAGTGGAAGCCATACCTTTGGCCCGTATAACTGATCAAGAAGTCATAAAGTTCTTAAAGTAAAATGTAGTCTGCCGATTCGATATACTTTACCAAATAGTCTCTGACAATGTGAGACAATTCTAGGGTCGACGTATGAAAGAATGGTGTGAAGGTTTAGACATTCAACAAGCTTTGACCTCAGTGGCTTACTTGCAGAGCAACAGATAGATGGACATAGTGAATCAGAAATAGTCAAATGGTTAAAAACTAAGCTAGATTATGTTCATGGAAGTTGGGTAGAGGAGTTGCCTAGTGTCCTGTGAGCCTATCAAACAACTCCCCAAGAAAGCACAGGAATGACCCCATTTCATCTTGTCTATGGGGGTGAGGAAGTTGTTCTCGTAGAAATTGGTGATGAATCCATCAAAAGAACAACATATGTATTGGATAATGATGAACTGTGCCTCATCGACTTAGATTTGATTTTATAAACTAAAGAGAAGGCTACTACTTGACTCATGGCATATCGACAGAGGATGCATCTCAACTACAACAAATGGGCAATACCCCATTCGTTCCAAGTTGGAGACCTAGTGTGGAAGAAGATAAAACCATTAGGAGATGTGGGTAAGCTGGAACCACGATGGGAAGGACCGTTTTGGCTGATGGAGAAGGCGGGCAGAGGAACATATTATCTAACGAATTCTGATGGTAAGGGGCTTGATCGACCATGGAATGCTTACCATCTGAAGTTGTATTTCTCCTAAGGCTAGCTCCTTATCTCGTCTTTTCCAAATCTTATGATTATTCGTTGTTATGCTATTATTTTTCTATTAAGAACTTGTACTTACTTCTTTTACATGAATGAAAAGCTTTTATTGACCAGATTAGTTCCTCAACTTCCGTCGACTCCTCAGTGTCCTTTTCAGGGCCCAAACTTTCCTGACTTGGACATAGTTAGGGTCGAGATCCTTTTTGATTGTGGTAGTAACCTCACTCATTTTCAGGAGTTGAATATATATCGTATCACCCATGTTCTTTTCAGGACCCAAACTCCTCCGACTCAGACATAGTTGGGGTTAGCATCCTTTTCATCTATAGTAGCAACCTCACTCCTTTGTAGGAGTCGAGCATATGTCGTATCGTCTGTGTCTTTTCTAGGGCCCAAACTCCCCGACTCGGACATAGACGGCGTTGAGATCCTTTTTTGACTGCGGTAGCAACCTCACTTCTTTTCAAGAGTCGAGCATATGTTGTATCGCCCATGTCCTTTTCAGGTCCCAAACTCCTCTGACTCAGACATAGTCGGGGTCGAGTGCCTTTTTTCTTGTAGTAGCAACATCACTCTTTTCAAGAGTTGAGCATCTGCTGTATCACCCATGTCCTTTTCAGGCCCAAACTCTTCCGACTCAGACATTGTCGGCATCGAGATCCTTTTCAGTTGTGGTAGAA
The DNA here is from genome assembly GCF_018446385.1 of Zingiber officinale. Taxonomy (NCBI): domain Eukaryota; kingdom Viridiplantae; phylum Streptophyta; class Magnoliopsida; order Zingiberales; family Zingiberaceae; genus Zingiber; species Zingiber officinale. Next base: position 31,709,026 of record NC_056002.1, read on the forward strand.
ACCTCGCTCTTTTTTAGGAGTCGAGCATATGCCGTATCACTCGTGTCCTTTTCAAGGTCCAAACTCCCCCGACTCGGACATAATCGGGGTCAAGATCCTTTTTGACTACTGTAGCAACCTTACTCCCGTTCAGGAGTAGAGCATATATTGTATCACTCATATCCTTTTCAAGGCCCGAACTCCCTTGAATCTGACATAGTCGGAGTCGAGATCCTTTTCCACTACGATAACAACCTCACTCCTTTTTAGGAGTCAAGCATATTATAAGTACCCTGGGATAATTTTGATGTGGTCAATTGAATTAAGTTAGGTCTTGTTGTATCTAATCCTTGTGTCAAAGTGTGCAGGAATTTAGGAACACAAGAAGTCGAACAGAAGATGCAACTAGTGAGAAGGATAACACGGGAAACGAATTGACGAGCTCGGTGTATCTGAGGGGTGAGGTGCTGTGGAAGAGTATATTAGTGGACAAGAAGGATGTGAACGATGCTTCTGAGGGATGAGAAGCCAGAGCGAAAGTCTACTCGAAGAGAAGGTCAGAGTTGGATTCTGGTGAGTTTAACTCTAGATGGCTAAAGAATCACCCAAGCGGCTAGAGCAGTAACCGGACAAGTCAAGTCAACATGAAGTTGACTTGTCCAACCGCTCAGACCAGTTTGAGTCAGCACAGGTGCCCTTTCGGAGATGTTGCAGTAGGGATAGAGTTTGGGTCAACATCAGCAACACTCCAGGCAGTCGGGCGAGGATAAAACTTTATCTTTGAGCCATTGTAGAGCCGTTGTGAAGCAGATAAAATATGTCGGTGGGGGTGCCTGGAGCTGCCACATTAGCTAACGGATGAATTTGACTAGTAGGCTATTGACGGGTGACTCATATTTGGATGAAGGCCAATGCGATGGATGTCATAGAAGAAAAGTTTGTTAAGATTTTTCGTAATAAAATTCTATTATGATTTTATATAATAGAATTTAGTTTCAGTTTTTCATAACAGAATTCTGTTATGATTTTTTATAATAAAAATTTGTTACAATTTTATCGGGTCTGGGGTTTATATACTATATATAGGGATTATTGTAAACCTATTGTATAACAACAATCACAAGAATCATTGGATGTGATTGTCTTGTGTAGAGAGAATTCTAATAAAGCTTCAACCTTTTTTTTTGGAGTAGGCATGTCGCCGAATCACAGTAACTCTTCTTCTTCTTCTTCCTCTTCCTCTTCTCCTTCCTCGTGTTTGCTCTCCTTTTGTGCGTCTTTGTCTTGTTGCTTCACGTGATCTCTTTCTCTCTTCTTCTTCTTTTGAACCACGAGGTTGAGAGGTATTGTCCCCTTCTGCACAACAATTGGTATCAGAGATACAGGTTTTGGCAGATTTCTTTAACATGTTGGGGATGACTTCTGCGAAGTTTGATATGGTGAAGTTTAACGGAACCAAAAATTTTGGATTATGGTAGAGAAGAGTCAATGACTTATTGATGCAACAAGTCATGGTGAAGGCCTTAGGAGAAAGGAAATTGGAAAGTATGGAGCGATCAAATTGGGAAGAACTTCAAGCGAAGGTATTGGCAATAATTAGGCTTTGTCTTATAGATAATGTGATGTACCATGTCATGGATGAGGAATCACCAGTGGCAGTTTGGCAAAAGATGAAAAGTCGGTACATGTCAAAGTCATTGACAAACAAGCTATATCTTAAGCAGAAATTATTCGGGCTGAAGATGATAGAAGGAACTGATTTTAGTCATCACATCAACGTATTCAACTAGATTGTAAGTGTTCTGAAGCGGATTGATGTGAAGATCAAAGATGAAGACAAGGGATGTTGTTGTTGAATTTTCTACTTTCATCTTCTACGTACGAGAAATTGGTTACAACTTTTATGTGGGGTAAGGAAACTCTCAAATTGGAGGAGAGTATAGGTGCATTGCTAGGTTTTCACCATAGGAAGAAAACAAGCGATGAAGTTTCTCAGGGAGAATGACTTTTCGTAAATAGCAACCAAGAGCATGGCAGGAGTAAATCAGGAGTAAATCTCGACATGGATTTGACAACAATAACAAGGCTCATTCTAAGTCAAGAAGGAAAAAGGTGATCACGCGCTACAAATGTGGAGGCAAAGGTCATATGAAGAGGGATTGCCCAGAGATAAAGAACAAAGGTAGTTCGACAAAGTCTGCAAATATAGTTGAAGAGAAAAATTCAGAGAGCGGTGATGGAGATATGCTATCAGTTATGTCGAGTTCGGAACAGCTGATGGATGCATGGATTTTAGACTGCATGTTCATATTGTTGGATCGCGACAGCCGACTAGAATGGGGGTTGAATAGCCTGTAAACAAATCAAAAGAAAAACCTTTCTCGAACTTTCTTAAATTAACACTTGCATAAATTAAGAAAGCAATAACTTAAAAGAGAAAAGAAAGAGGTACCAGATGTTTACTTGGTTACAACCGGGGAGGTTGTTACTCCAAGGAGTGGAACACAATAGAATATCTCCTTCAGGCGAAGAAGCCTCTTACAGTAATGAAAGCATAAAAAGAAAGAAGCTAATATAGAGATTAAGCTTACAAGTGTTGGAATTACAAATTCTGAGATTGATAAAAAGCTTCTGAACCAAGACTGTATTTATAACCATGGTCGGGGTGCCCCGAAGGGGTTCCAGACGCCTTAGGGGGGATAAAACTTTATCCCCCAATGTTCAGATCGAGATTGACGCGATCTGGTCAAAAAGTCAACTCTGGGCGCTCGGAAGGGTTCCGGGCGCAACGGACTATTCCGGGCGCCCCGGCTGGGAAAGTCAACCCTGTTGACTTTTTTTAGCCCGGGACTTCTGCTTCGGCTCCATTCACCTCAGTCTAAGTCTTCCACTCGCTTGGGTGATCTCTGCCATCTGGAATAGGGCTCACCCGAACTCAACTTTCGGTCTTCTCGAGCAGACTTCCACTCCGGCTTCTCGCCCCTCGGAATAGTCGCGTGCTTCCTTCTCGTCCGCCAGCGTACTCATCCGCAGTCTTCGTCCCTCGATTGCACCCTGTGCCGACCTTCTTGCTAGCTGCGTCTCTTGCTCCCCGAGCAGTCTTCCGCTCTGGCTTCTCGTCCCTCAGAACCACCGCATGCTTCCTTCTCGTTCGCCGGTGTACTCGTCCGCAGCGTCTCGTCCCTTGGACACACCGCGTGCCATCCTTCTAGCTAGCTATGTCTTCCGCTCGACTACCTGTGCTCCTAAGCTCCTGCACACTTAGACACAATGTTAAAAAACACACAGGACCTAACTTAACTTGTTGATCACACCAAAACAACCTTGGGGTTCTAACAATCTCCCCCTTTTTGATGTGAGCAACTCAAGTTAAGATAGGGTAAATAGACATAAAAAATAAACTAACTATTTTTGCAATACAGTGAGAAAAGATATAAAAATTAGTCTACCTCTCCCTAGACTTATACTTTTCCTTCTCCCCCTTTGATCACAAAAAAATAGGGTTCCGAAGAAAATCTAAGGGTTAAAAAAAATTTCTAACTTTCTTAAAAGAAATTCTAAGTTGAATAAATTCTAAGTTAGAGAATTTACAATAATGTTCAGCAAAAAATATGCTAAGTTAAACAATTTCTAAGTAAAACTTTTTAGGTAAGAAAATTTTCTAAGGAAAAATTCTAAGTAAAAAAAAATTTCTAAGTAAAGCTGTAAGTAAGAGAAAAAAAATTCCGACTTAAGAAATTTTGCAAAAATATCTTTGAAAATTTTTCTAAGTAAAGATTTTAAGCATAAACTTAGAAAAACTTTTAACTTTTATGCAAAAGTTTTACGTAAAAAATTTCTAAGTAAAAGAATTTTGAAAATTTTAAAAAATGTTTAAAAGACTTTTTAAAGTATTATTAAATTTTAATCTTAATGCTTTATCATATAGTTAATTAAACATTTTATTTCAATATTTTAGCTTCCAAGTCGTGGTGAGGCACTAGGCCTTCTTGGTTATTGGAGCAACAACCACTTCCTTAGACAAAGCCTCACAGAGAAATTTTAATATCTAATTTTCTTTCTGAAAGCTCTAAATTCGATTAAAAATTCAAGTTAAACAAGACTTAGGAATCCAATATAGGTCCCGACTTACTAGATTAACTAGGAATTTCTTAGGGACATTTTTCTTTGAAATAATTCTAATCTGTCCCTTATGATATCGAAAATACTAATTTAAATTATTGTATTTTCAAAAATATATTTTATTTGAACATGCATGATTTTTTAGACTATCTATTTGCATTTTCAAATTATTATTTTATGATTTCAATTTTTTATTTTCTAATTTTGATTTGTCTAAATCTTCTAGAGGGCAAGATTTAGCTAGTATTACTTTTAAATATTTATTTTCTTTTTCTAATTTGCAGTAATCTTTTTTGTTAATAATTTAACGAATTTAAAGAGTTTATCGGGAGGAAGAGATCGTACCTGACTTACTTTGTCGATCTCGTTATCCGTGTCTCCCCCTGAACTGCTGTTATCTTCCGACGTGGCTCCTCCTTCATCGATGCTCTCGATGCTCATTTCGGAAGAGCTTGACTCACAGTCATCATCTTGATGACTCACCATTAATGCGAGCCAGGAGAACGTCTCGACTTCCGATTCGGACGACGTATCGTCCCACGTCGCTTTTAATGTTTTGCATTTTTAAACAAGCTTTTTACCTTTATCTTTATCCTTGTTCTTCATCTTGGGGCAGTTGTCCTTGACGTGCTCTTCTTCGTTACAGTGGTAGCAGCGGATGGTCCTTTTCTTTCTACTCTGCGAATGGTTAGTAGTTCTAGACTTACATAATTTCTTGAATCATCTTACCATCATTACCATTTCTTCGTTGTCGAGAGAAGACTCTGACTCAGGTTCGTCTCTCAATACTTTGAGGGTGACATTGTTCTTGGGCTCCTTTGTAACTACACATCTTGATTCGTGCACTTCAAATGTAGAAAAGAATTCCTCTAATGTAGTTTTTTCTGTCTTTTGAAATATAAAAGGCATCTACTACTGACACCCATTTTGAATTTCTAGGAAAGGAATTTAGTGCATACCTTAGCGAATCTCGATTACTTACCGTCTCTCCGAGATTCGAAAGTCCGGTGATGATTTCCTTTATCCTTGAGTGCAGATGTGCAACTGTCTTGTCTTCTCCAAGTCGCAGGCTGGTGATCTGGTTGTGGAGTAAATCCCATTTTGCTAGCTTTGCTTCGGACGTTCCTTCGTATAGTTCAAGGAACTTCTCCCAAAGTTCCTTCGTGGAGTCGTAGTTGCCGATCCGGTTGACTTCTTGTGGCGGAAGAACGGTTAGTAGATGGTACTTAGCTTTGTTGTTTGCCACGTAGTCGGTCTGCTCCTTTTTCATCCAGTGGTATTTCTCCTTACCTTCCGGTGCTGTAAAATCAAATTCCATAATTAACATTAAATCAAAATTAGTTTTAAAGAATACCTGTATTCGCTTTTTCCAGCTAGCGAATTCCCCTTTGAACTTCGGCGAGTAGATGCTTGGTCCGACCATTATATCATTGCTTCGTTCGGCGGTTAGCCCTCCTGAAGCGCCTTGGGTCTGATACCACTTGTTGGATCGCGGTGACCGGCTAGAAGGGGGGTTGAATAGCCTATAAACAAATCAAAAGAAAAACCTTTCTCAAACTTTCTTAAACTAACACTTGCATAAATTAAGAAAGCAATAACTTAAAACAGAAAAGAAAGAGACACCAGATGTTTACTTGGCTACAACCGGGGAGGTTGTTAATTCAAGGAGTGGAACGCACTAGAATATCTCCTTCAGGTGGAGAAGCCTCTTACAACAATGAAAGCGCAAAAAGAAAGAAGCTAATATAGAGATTGAGCGTACAAGTGTTGGAATTACATATTCTGAGATTGATAAAAAGCTTCTGGACCAAAGCTGTATTAATAGCCTTGGTTGGGGCGCCCCGAAGGGCTTTTGGGTGCCCTGGGGGGATAAAGTTTTATCCCCCAACGTTCAGATCGTGATTGACGCGATCTGATCAAAAGGTCAACTCCGGGCGCCCGGAAGGATTCCGGGCACCCCAGACTGTTCCGGGCGACTCGGTTGGGAATGTCAACCCCGTTGACTTTTTCCAGCCCGGGTCTTCTGCTCTGGCACTGTTCGCCTCAGTCTGAGTCTTACGCTCGCTTGGGTGATCTCTGCCATCCGGAATAGGGCTCACCCGAACCCAACTTTCAATTTTCTCGAGCAGGCTTCCGCTCCGGTTTCTCGTCCCTTAGAATCGTTGCGTGCTTCCTTCTCGTTCGCCAGTGTACTCATCCGCAGTCTTCATCCCTCGGTCGCACCCCGTGCCGACCTTCTCGCTAGTTGCGTCTCTTTCTCCCCGAGCAGTCTTTCGCTCTGACTTCTTGTCCCTCGGAACCACTGCACACTTCCTTCTCATCCGCCGGTGTACTCTTCCGCAGCACCTCGTTCCTCAGACACACCGCGTGCCGTCCTTCTCATTAGCTGCGTCTTTCGCTCGACTACCTGTGCTCCTAAGCTCCTGCACACTTAGACACAAGGTTAAAAACACACAGGACCTAATTTAACTTGTTGATCACACCAAAACAACGTTGGGGTTCCAACACATATCACATAACTCCAAACAAGGATTAGTTTGACACTTATAGGACAGTGGATTCTGGTTCAGTGTTGATGGGGAACAATGTGTCATGCAAAGTTATCAGCATAGAAAATGTCAGAATTAAGATGTTTGATGGTGTGATTAGAACTTTATGTGATATCAGACACATACCAAATCTAAAGAAGAATTTGATCTCACTAGACACACTGATGTTATTAGTTGTAATTATAAATTAGTGAGCGGATGATGAAGGTCAGCAATGGAGCTCTGACAGTAATGAAAGGATAAAAGGTAGCAAGGAACATTTATAAGTTGATAGGGAGTACAGTTGTAGGTGGAGTCACCTCGGTGGAGTCTGAATCAGATAGTACTATCTTGTGGTATATGCGGCTAGGGCATATGGGTGAACGTGGGATGCTAGAACTTCATAAGAAAGATTTGTTTAAGGGTGTCAAGACGTGTAAGCTTGAATTATGCAAATTCTGTGTTCTTGGGAAACAGAGCAAGTGCATTTCAAGATGGTAACAAACAAGATGGAGGAGATTTTGGACTACATAAATACAAATCTCTGGGGACCAACCAGTATAGCATCACATGGAGGACACTTGTATTTTATGAGTTTTACTGATGATTACTCACGAAAGATCTGGGTATACTTTATGAGCCATAAGTCAGAAATTTTTATAAAGTTTAAATTATCGAAAATTGAAGTGGAGAACCAAACCGGAAGAAAGATCAAATGTCTTAAGTCAGACAATATGACTGAGTACACAGATTCAAAGTTTCAGGAATTTTGTGAGCAGCATGGGATAATGAGACATTTCTTGGTTCGCAGGACATCTTAGTAGAACGGGGTAGCGGAAAGATTGAATAGGACAATCATTGAGAAGGCAAGATGTCTCAGGCTGAATGTAAGGCTTGCAAAGAATTTCTAGGTGGAACCGATTAACATGGCATGTTATCTCATTAATAGATCACCAAGGGCACCACTATAAGGCAAAGTATCAGAGGAAGTATGGACAGGGAATCAAGTAGATTACTCTTATCTTCAAGTTTTTTTTGATGTTCAGCCTATATGCACATATCTAGTGAGGAAAGATCAAAGTTGGATGCAAAGTCAAAGCAGTGTATTTTTCTGGGGTTTCAGAAAGGAGTTAATGACTTTAAGTTTTGGGATCCTAAGGAAAACAAGGTGGTGATCAGCAGAGATGTGGTGCTTGACGAGAAAACTATACTACATTATATTCAGGAAGAAGGAAAGGGAACACCACAAAGTAACATGGAGAAAGATCTTATGTAGGTGGAGCTAGAGACTCATGACTCCGATGATTCTAGCTCAGAGCACACTAAGCATTGCACTATAGCTGGTGGAAGAACGAGACAAGTCGTAAAACCACCCACTAGATACGGATTCAAAGACTTGGTATCTTATGTGCTTATCACTAGTAGTGGAGACCCTACATCTTTTCAGGAGTCAATACACAGCTCTGAGAAAGATAGGTGGACGGGTGCTATGACAGAGGAGATGGAGTTGTTGCATAAGAACCAAACATGAAATCTAGTGGAACTTCCTAAAGGAGAGAAAGCTATTGGATGCAAGTGGATATTCAAGAAGAAAGAAGTAATGCCAAAGGGTGAAGAAGTGAAGTTTAAGGCTTAATTGGTAGCAAAGAGGTATTCAAAGAGAAAGGGGATTGACTATGAAGAAATTTTCGCTCCAATGGTAAGACATACGTCAATTAGAGTGGTGTTGGCTTTGGTGTCACATCACGATTTACAGCTGGAGCAAATGGATGTGAAGATGATATTTCTACATGAAAATTTAGAGGAGCAGATTTTTATGTCACAACCTGAGAGATTTAGTCAATCTAGACAAGAGTGGTTGGTTTGCAAGTTGAAGAAATCTCTCTATGGATTGAAACAATCTCTTAGGTAATGGTATAAATATTTTAATTCATACATGATTCAAAATGGATATAGGAGATGTGAGTATGACTGCTACATATATGTGAAGAGCTTTGAAAATGAACTGCTAGTTTTCTTACTACTATACGCAGATGACATGCTCATTGTTGCGAAGAAGATGAAAGAGATTGATAAATTGAAGAGGCTATTGAGCAAGGAATTTGACATGAAAGATTTAGGAGTGGCTAAGAGGATTCTTGGGATGGACATTCACAGGGATAGAGCTGTAGGGAGATTATGATTGTCTCAACGTAGCTATATGGTGAAGGTGTTGGATAGGTTCAACATGAAGAATGCAAAGTTGGTGAGCACACCCCTGGTGCATCACTTCAAGTTATCCAGTACACAGTATCCAAAGACAGATGACGAGATCCAAGAGATGTCAAATGTTCCTTATACTAGTGCAATTGATTATCTGATGTATGTCATGGTTTGAACGAGACCATTTTTGGCACCAGTAGTTAGTATGTAGATAGCCGGAAGATCCTTCAGTTGTTGGGTACATAGATGCAGACTATGTAGGAGATTTAGATAGCAGGAGGTCTATTATAGGATACGTGTTCATTGTAATTGGAGGACCTATTTGTTGGAAATCTATGATACAATCTATTGTTACATTGTCTACTACGGAGTCGGAGTACATGGCAGCAGCTGAAGTAACGAAGGAAGCTTAATGACTTACATGGCTGGTCAGAGAACTGGGTGTTCAGCAAGGTGGAGTCAAGTTATTATATGATAGTCAGAGTGTTATCTATTTGGTGAAGAATCAGGTGTATCATGCGAGAACCAAGCACATTGATGTGAGATTTCACAAGATGAGAGAGTTGATTGCTTTCAGAAAAATTCAACTTGAGAAGGTTCACACTGCAGACAATGTTGCAGACATGCTGATAAAGCCAGTGACCACAAAGAAGTTTAAGCATTGCTTGAACTTAATTCATATCTCTAGATGGTAGAGGAAGGAAGCCCAGACTCAAAGATCCAGGTGGAGTTTTGTTCAGATACTCGTGTTTTTCGAAGGGGTGAATATTCGCCAAGGTAGTGATTGTTGAAGGGTGGCTCATATTTGGATGAACGACAATGTGATGGATGCCATGGAAAAAAAATCTCTTAAGATTTTTCGTAATAAAATTTTGTTACGATTTTATATAACAGAATTCTGTTATAGTTTTTCATAATAGAACTTTGTTGCGATTTTTCATAATAAAATTTCGTTATGATTTCACCGAGTCTAGGGTTTATGTACTATTTATAGGAATCATTACAAACCTATTGTATAACAACAATCACAAGAATCATTGGATGTGATTCTCTTGTGTAGAGAGAATTTTAATAAAGCTTCGACCTTTTTTTTGGGAGTAGGCACGTCGCCGAATCATGGCAACTCTTCTTCTTTCTCTTCTTCTTCTCCTTCCTCATGGTTGCTCTTCTTTTGTGCGTCTTTATTTTGTTGTTCCGCACAATCTCTTTCTCTTTTCCTCTTCTTTCGAACCACGAGGTTGAGAGGTGTTGCCCCCTTCTTTGCGCAACATAGGCTATAAATAGAGCTCTTATCCTAGGAGTTTTGAACAACAACTAGTAATCAATTTTTATACTCCTTACTGAGCTTCAACGATTGTAAGAGACTTCTTCTCCTTTCGTGAAGGAGATTCTTATTGAACTTTCACTATAACCACCTAGGTTGTAACCAAGTAAACTTTGACGTCTCTTACTCTTTTATGTTGTTTATTTTAATTATTTAAATTAATTTGATTATCCTTGCTAAGCAAAAGTAAGAGATTTTTTTTCTAACTCTTATTTCAGGTTATTCACCCTTCTAGCCGGCCTCACTTGGACCTACAATTGGTATCAGAGTCCAACTGTCTCAGAAGGATTAACAGCCACCTGAAGCAGCAAAGAGATGACCGGATCTAGTATTCAGCCACCAATACTGAGGGGGAGTTCGCGTTTTTAGAAATGTCATATGGAGGTATTTTTTAAAATAAATTTAATAATTTATTAATAATGAAATATGATTTTGAAGCACCAAAGAATAAGCATAGAGAAGAACTCAAAGAACACCTCTAGACTGAAAAGTAGCACGACGAGTTTATGGCAAATGCTAAGATTGAATTTTACTTTATAAGCGTACTACCGGTTGAAGAACTCGACAGAATTGACATGTACAAATCTGCCAAAGCATTCAGGGATAAGCTTCTAGAACTCCATGAAGAACCAAAAGAAGAAAAATCTGACTCTTCGATGGATATTAATTCATCTTCAGAAGATTCCGAGACCGAAGAGATTGCCGGAACAACACTAATAGCTGAATATTTATGAAGACGATGCAAGTGCTTCTGAAATGAGCATCGATGAAGGGGAACTTCGAATGATGAGTCTGACACGATAAGTGAGGTACAATTCTTACCTTCTGACTAGCTTTATGATGCAATTCAAATGCTATCTAGAAGTCTATGAAAAAGAGGACAAAGTACGTAAAGTCAAAGAAAGACTAAGTATGCCTAAATTCAAAATTTTGACAAAATTCAAAGTTTAGAAATTATAGAGGACTGAATTGATATTTATGAAACCATAGGAGTTAAATTATAAAAGTACTAAAAAATATTATTCCGAAAAAATTTCTAATAAATCCTGTAGGTAGAAATTTATTTTGAATTTCTAAATCATGTTTAGCCAGTTAAAATTAATTTCATATGCTTAGATTTATTTTACTTGAATTATTAACATGTTAGGTGAAATAACTTGTTTCGTATATCTCCTATTCATATTTATGTCCAATTGTTTTTTCTATGAAAAATAAAGTTATTATCCGCTAATAGAAAAAATGCAATTTTTTTTTACCTTTACATTATTTTTTTTATGAATTTTCTAATGAAAATCTGATTTTAAATTAAAATTATTTTAAAAATTAATTTTTTAAAAAATTAATTTTTTAGGGATAAATTTTGAAAAACCTGATTTTTTTTAGCTAAGAAACGTTATATTTTAAACGTTGAGAAAACTCAACAATATTTTTTGAATTAAAAAAAAATATTTTTAAGTATTTAAATTTAAAAATTATTATGTTTGATTAAAATATTAATTCTGGTCGAAATAAAATATATTTTTTATAAATTTGTTTTTCCTAATCCAATTTTTTCTATTGTGCATAATAATTTTTTTTAATATTTTTTAAAACTTAAAAATAATTTTCAAATTATTTTTTTATCAAATTTGGTTTTCAAATTCCCCAAATTTGAATATTTAAAAAATAATTCTCTGAAAAATATTTAAACTTTCATTGGTTCATTCAACCTTAGAAATTTTTTTTAAATTTTTTTCATTAATTACTCCTAGAATTTTTATGTGATCAAAGAGGAGAACTAGAGATTAAGTTTTGGGGAGATTTTTATTGTAATTATTTATTGCAAAATTCATGCATTAATTGTTATTTTTTCACAAAATAAAATATTATGTTTTTTGTTTATCCTAACTTTAACTCGGGTTGATGCACATCAAAAAAAAAAATTGTAAGTATACTGAGATAGTTTTGATGTGGTTAATCGAATTAAGTTAGATCCTGTTGTGTTCGATCCTTGTGTCTAAATGCGTAGAAACTTAGGAATACAAGAAGTTGAGCGAAAGATGCGGTTAGCGAGAAAAATGACACGGGAAGCAAGTCGACGGGTTCGGTGCTGCGGAAGAGTACACTGATGGACGAGAAGGATGTGCGCAACGCTTCCGAGTGACGAGAAGCCGGGACGGAAGTCTGCTCGAGAAGAAGGTCAAAGTTGGGTTCGGGTAAGCTCAACTCTGGATGGCTGGAGAATCACCGAAGCATTTGGAGCAGTAGCCAGACAAGGTCTGGGTGCTCGAACCAGTTTGGGCCAACACAAGCGCCATTTCAGAGACGTTGCAGCAGGGATAGAGTTTGAGTCCACGTCAACAACACTTCAGGCGCTCGGACCGGTCCAGGCTTCTGGGCGAGGATACAACTTTATCTTCAAACTATTGCAGAGTCATTATGAAGTAGATAAAATGCATCACTGGGGTGCACCGAGACAAGGTCGTCTCAATCATTCTTGAGGCCCTAGACGACAAAAAAAATTAAGACTTTAATATATATATATATATATATATATATATAATAAAAATATTATTAGAAACATTTAATTTTTTAGTAAAATTTAAAAGCACAATTTTATATATTACTAATGATTATTTATGTAATTGAAAGGAGAGACTAAGTAAATCATGTAGTAATAATTTTATCTCGTGTCAAATCTCAATTCTTTATTAATAAAATTTTAAAAATAAAAAATATTTTATGTAATTAATTTTACCATGAATAATAAATTATTATACATTTTAATTTCTATTTTTTTAAAAAAACATCAATCAATTTTAACTTTGATGAAAGAAAGTATTGATGCAACAATAAAAATTATTATTGTATGACCTAAATGTGATATGTTTGAGTAGTAGATATAGACACTGCGTACAATAGATCCTTCCCTAGGATCCCATATTGGGAGGATTTTTATGAACCAAGATATTTTTTATCAATTTTAATTTCGATAAATTATCAATTAAATTTATTTAGACAAAATATTTAGTTGGTGTTTGGCTAAACTTATTAAAAACAACTTATAAGCTCATGCATCTTATAAGTTATTTTAGGAGCTTATAAGTTGTTAGGTCTTATTTTAAAAACAAGTTGTTAAAGTGTTTGGGCGAACTTATTACAATCAACTTAAAGATATTGATGTGTTTGGTATTATAAGATCTTTTTATTAATAAAATTATCAAAAAGGGTATAATACTATTAATAGAGGGTTTTGAGATTTTTATTAATAGAGGATTTTGGGCGAATTTCTACACCGGGGGAGAGAAAATTAGAAAGAGACGTTGGCGGAGAAGATGACACAACATTGAAAGAAAAGTCGACGGAGATAAAAAGATATTAGGCTTCTAAAAATTTATGGAGGATCAGATGATGATTTATGAAATTATATAAGGATATTTTAGAGAAACAAATTATTTAAATAAGATTTTTTAAAAAAAAGTAGGATATTCCGTACTTTTTTTTAAAAACAGCTTAAAAATATTAAAAACAGCTTATAATAGTGCAATATTAAATATATTTTTGACTTTTAAAAATATTTTTATAAAAGAATATCAATTAACTATAACCTATAAGTATTTTTAATTTATTAACCCAACTTAATTGTGATTATTAAATTAAATTTTTATCATAAAAAATTTAAAAATTATGAGTCAAATTTTATAAAAAAAATAAAAATAAAAATAAATTACTAATCAAATCTAACTTTAATATTACAAATTTTAAATGATCAATCAAAACTAACATAAGTAAAAAAAAATATAAACTATCAAATTTAACTTTCTATAAAAAATTAAAAATTATTAGTTAAATATAAAAAATTTAAAATTATTGATCAAATATAATTTAACTAGTAAAAAATTATTGATGAAAATAAATCTTTACTAAAATTTATTTTAGCCATAATTTTAAATATTTAATATTCAAACTCATATATTTTTAAATATATATATATATATATATATATATATATATATATATATATATATATATATATATATAATAGGGGCCCTAGGCATAGGCCTTAAAGGCCTATGCCTTGAGCCGGTCCTGCACCCAAACCTGCTCCAGGCGCCGAGAGCTGCCATATCAGTCAATAGACGAATTCAATCAATAAGTTATAAATAGAGCTCTAATTCTAAGAGTTTTGAACAACAACTAGTAATCAATTTTTATACTCCTTACTGAGTTGTAAACGATTGCAAGAGAATTCTCCACATTCAACGAAGGAGATTCTTATTGAGCTTTCACTTGTCTTAGATTAATAACCACCTAAAGTGTAACCAAGTAAACTTTGGTGTCTCTTACTCTTTTATGTTGTTTATTTTAATTGTTTAAATTAATTTGATTATTCTTGCTAAGCAAAAGCAAGAGATTTTTTTCTAACTTTTATTTTAGGCTATTCATCCCCCTCTAGCCGACCTTACCTAGACCTACATATTTGTCATATCATCCGTATTCTTTTCAGGACCTAAACTCCCCCGACTCGGACATAGTTGGGGTCAAGATCCTTTTCGATTGTGGTAGCAACCTCACTCCTTTTTAGGAGTAGAGCATATGCCATATTGGCCATGTCCTTTCAGGGTCCAAATTTTCTCAAGCCGGATATAGTCGGGGTCGAGATCATTTTCGGCTACAGTAGCAACCTCACTCCTTTTCAGGAGTGGGGCATATAATGTATTGCCTGTATCCTTGTCAGGGCTCAAACTCCCCCGACTTGAACATACTCGGGGTCGAGATCCTTTTGGTTGTGGTAGCCACCTCACTCCTTTACAGGAGTCGAGCATATGTCGTATCACTCGTGTTCTTTTCAAGACCCAAACTCCCTTGACTCAGACATATCTAGGGTTAAGATTCTTTTCAGTTCAGGTAGCAACCTTACTCTTTTTCAGGAGTCAAGCATATATTGCCTATATCCTTTTGAAAACCCCAACTCCCCTGACTAGGATATAGTCAGGGTCGATATCTTTTTTGACTAGGTAGTAACCTCACTCCTTTTCAGGAGTCACGCAAATGCCATATTGCTCATGTCCTTTTTAGGGCCCAAACTCCCCTGACTCGGATATAATCGGGTCGAGATCCTTTTCGGCTGCGGTAGCAACCTCACTCCTTTTTAGGAGTCGAGCATATGTCATATTGTTCGTGTCCTTTTCAAGGCCCAAATTCCCTCGACTTGGACATAGTCGAGGTCGAGATGCTTTTTGGTTGTAGTAGTAACCTCACTCCTTTTAAGGAGTAGAGTATATGTCTTATCATCCGTGTCCTTTTTAGAGTCAAAACTCTCTCGACTCGGGCATAATCAGAATTGAGATCCTTTTCAGCTGTGGTAGCAACCTCACTCCTTTTTAGGAGTCGAGCATATTGTTGGTGCGGTTAGCACTAACGATTTAACCCAGGTTTTGATGAATGACAAATAGGTTAAGTTAGGTTTATTGTTGATCTAACACTCTGATCGAGTGTGCAGGATAAGTCCAGACAGGTCGACGGGCTGACCGGATGTCTGGCACGAAGCCCAACTAGGTCGACGGGCTGACCAGATAGCTGGCACGAAGTCTAAGCGGGTCGACGGGCTGACCGGACGCTTAGGCACGAAGCCCAGCTAGGCACGAAGTCCAGACGGGTCGACGGGCTGACCGGACGTCTGGCAGGTAAGTAAGGTAAGTCACTGGAGGGGAGTGATTGCGAGGACGCGTTCCCGGAAAGGGAACATTAGGCGTCGATCCGGCTTAGATCCATTTCGGATATCTAAGTCGAGATCGTGACTATATTCCGGTCTCGGAAAGACGGAATCTAAGTCATACTTTTTCTGTTAATTCATTGTGCTAACAATCTGTGTTGCAGGGTATATTTTGCCTCGGACTAACCTTGTTTTGTAGGAGAAGGAATCTCTGGAAAAAGATGGTCCGGGCGCCCGGAGGTCCGGGCGCTCGGAAGGGATTCGGGCGCTCGGAGGCAAGTTTTATCCTCTGCATCACCTCGCCACGTGGAGCATCCTGACTGGACTTGCCACGTCGCACCAGAGCGCCCGGAAGGGATCCAGGAGCCCGGAGCAGCATATAAAAGAAGCCCCAGGGGTGGAGCTTCAAAAACACATTTCTCAGAATTCCCAGATTGCTTTGCTGCTCTGTGCTCCAGCGACGCTAACAAAGCTCCGACAACGCGCCCTTGCTCCTTAAGTTTTCTTTTCTGTCGGTACAGCTTTGTGCTTTGTTTCATTAGCATTTCTTGTACTCTTTTTGTAATCACATTCGAATTGCTAGTGATTGCCCAACGAAAGTGGTCAAGGACCATGGGCCTTCGAGTAGGAGTCGTCACAGGCTCCGAACGAAGTAAAAAAACACCCCCCCTCTATCGAACGATCACGGTCCTACAAGTGGTATCAGAGCAGGTACCGCTCTGATTTGGTGCAACCACCAGTCAGGCAAAGAGGGGTGTTTTTTTTAAAGAAAAATAGATATCGTTCGTCTTTAAAATACATCTGATTTGGTGCCTTTCGTTTTTTTCCCTCCAAAACCGTTTTTGAAAAACACATCATCATCTTTTCACCGTTGCTTAGTATTGATAAAATATTACATTTTCAAAATTTTGGAATAATATTTTTTATTAATATTTTATTAATATTTTATTATTTTTCGAAATTAGTGCAATTTTATATTCTTTCTCCAGCACTGCTAATCCAAAACCAAGTCTTGGGATTTTTTTGTTTGTTTCTCTTGTCGGGAAATTATGACTCTTCTAGAAGGACGGAACCCCTGCGAACCACCACCATACGATCATGAAGATTTCAACTACTAGAAGCGATTAATGGAATGCTTCTTAGGAAGCGTAGACATCGATTATATGCTAATTTTGAGGAAACCTTCTCAAAACTCGGAACTGAACAAAAAGGTAAGTAACATTATTTGTAATGTTTTACCTAACAATATTTTATGCAGATTAGAAAAGTACAAGAATGCATATGAGCTGTGGACCCAGTTGATCAAGCTTCACGAGATGCCGATGGAGCTAGAAGATCAAGTTAAAGTCAAATATGGACTCGAGTCAAATCCAACGGAGAAGCCTACTGAATTAGGGGTTGCGCTCAAGGTTAGTAATATTTACCAAAATACCCCTGCTAATAGTAGTTTAAATAATCAGCATGATGATAAGTATGAAATTAGTCTAAGTATGGTGTATGATAATCTAGATTTAAATGATTTAAATTCAAAATCACAAAATAATCTAGACTCTGATCAAGTCAATCAAGACTCTGATCAATTTGGCATCAACCTTGACTTGGTCAAACAGAACAATGACCAAATCAATTCAAATAATTTAATTAATTCAGAAAATTTAAAATTAGGTGAGCATTTAGACATAAATAAGTCAAACATTAAAATAAATTTCAATTTAAATGCTAAAAATGAGAAAATGGATAAAATCAATAAATACCTTGATAAAATATTTAATAATCAAGATAAAATCAGTCTAGAAAATGCTATCCAAAGCCAAGATAATTTAATTAATAAAAAATTAAACCTTGAAGATAAAACTAATCTAATAAATTCAATTAACCATATCAATTTAAAAGGCAAAGAAAATATAAGGATAAAATTAAACACTTTGATAAAATCAAAACGGAATTTAACAAACTTAAAATTAAATGTTAAAGATAACATATTAAACAAAAATAATCTGGAAATTTCAAAATTAACAATTAATAAAAAGCTAAAAGATAAACCGTTAAGAAAATATAATTCAAACAATTTAGTTAATTCAAATTTAAAAATAAATAAAAACTTAAACTTTAAAAATAAGCTATTAAAGAAAGATAATTCAATTAACCCAATAAAATTGAAATTGAAAGAAAATTCAAATATTAAATACACTCTCTTAAAGAAAGATAATTTGACCAATTTAATTATTTCAAAATTAAAATTAAATTACAAATTAAACATTAAAACTTAACTAAAACCAACTCTAATTATACAAATTAAAGGCCACTAATTCAGGGGAGGCTCCAGAATAGCTGGCATCTCCAAAATTAATCTACCCGACAAGGGTAAAATAAGAGTAGACTACTTGGAAGGGTAGTTAGGAATAGAATAAACAGGGACAAAAGTTTAACTTGACAAGTAGTACTGGTGAAGTTTTGGATGATAGTACGTTGGGGAAGCTTGGCATCGCATGTCTAGAAAGATATGGCTTCGATCTGGTGCATTTGGCCAAGTGGAACTGACCGAAGCTACCCCTTACGGATCCTAACTAGGTAGACCAAGGTTTAGTACTAAGCTCCGTGGATAGGACTATTCGGAAAACCTCGAAAGGTTGGTTACTTCTAATGATGTCCAGGTGACTCACCAAGCTTAGAAGTTTATCCGAAAAATGCCTATTTGTTGAGACCAAAGCTAAACCTGAATCTAACACAAGTTAAACCAAACTCTGTAATTAAATCAAATTCATCTCACAAAATTATATGATTCCCTGATTGATAATCTAGATCGGGTGAGATGAATAAGGATTAAATTAATTATTTTTCAAATTAAATTAAAATTAATTAAAATTAAATTTCGAATTTCAAATTAATTAACAATTATTTTAACTTTAAAAATTACTTTAAAAATTATTTTAACTTCAAAAATTACTTTAAAAATTAAATTAACTTTAAAAATTAAATTAACTTTAAAAAATATTATTTTAAAAAATTATTTTAACTTAATTATTTTCTTTAAAAAAAAAACCTTTTAAAAAAAATTCTTTTAAAAATTCTTTAAAAAACTATTTTAAAAATTCTTTAAAAACTATTTTAAAAATTCTTTAAAAAATATTTTTAAAATTATATAAAAACTATTTTAAAAATTATTTAAAAAATATTTTAAAAATTCTTTAAAAACTATTTTAAAAATTCTTTAAAAAATATTTTAAAAATTCTTTAAAAAACTATATTAAAAATTCTTTAAAAACTATTTTAAAAACTCTTTAAAATCTATTTTAAAAATTCTTTAAAAAACTATTTTAAAAATTCTTTAAAAACAATTTTAAAAACTCTTTAAAATCTATTTTAAAAATTCTTTAAAAAAACTATTTTAAAAAATTCTTTAAAAACTATTTTAAAAATTCTTTAAAAAATATTCTAAAAATTCTTTAAAAAAAACTATTTTAAAAAATTCTTTAAAAACTATTTTAAAATTCTTTAAAAAATATTTTGAAAATTCTTTTAAAAAAAACTATTTAAAAAATTCTTTAAAATCTATTTTAAAAATTCTTTAAAAATCTATTTTAAAAATTCTTTAAAAACTATTTTAAAAACTCTTTAAAATCTATTTTAAAAATTCCTTAAAAAACTATTTTAAAAATTCTTTAAAAACTATTTTAAAAACTCTTTAAAATCTATTTTAAAAATTCTTTAAAAACTATTTTAAAAATTCTTTAAAAATATTTTAAAAATTCTTTAAAAAACTATTTTAAAAATTCTTTAAAAACTATTTTAAATATTCTTTAAAAACTATTTTAAAAATTCTTTAAAAAATATATTAAAAATTGTTTAAAAACTATTTTAAAAAATTCTTTAAAATCTATTTTAAAAATTCTTTAAAAAACAATTTTAAAAATTCTTTAAAAAATATTTTAAAAATTCTTTAAAAAATATTTTAAAAAATATTTTAAAAATTCTTTAAAAAATATTTTAAAAATTCTATAAAAACTATTTTAAAAATTCTTTAAAAACTATTTTAAAAATTCTTTAAAATCTATTTTAAAAATTCTTTAAAAACTATTTTAAAAAATTCTTTAAAATCTATTTTAAAAATTCTTTAAAAACTATTTTAAAAATTCTTTAAAAAATATATTAAAAATTCTTTAAAAACTATTTTAAAAATTCTTTAAAAAATAGTTTAAAAATTCTTTAAAAAAAACTATTTTAAAAATTCTTTAAAAACTATTTTAAAAATTCTTTAAAAAATATTTTAAAAATTTTTTAAAAACTATTTTAAAAATATCTTTAAAAACTATTTTAAAAATTCTTTAAAAACTATTTTAAAAATTCTTTAAAAACTATTTTAAAAAATTCTTTAAAAACTATTTAAAAAAAACTATTTTAAAAATCATTTTAAAACTATTTTAAAAATTATGTATCATTTTGAAAAATTCTTCTTATTTTTTTTTTACTTTAATAAAATTCTGTTAACCTAAAAAATAGTAATAATAATAAATGATTTCTATAGGTTATTTTCACTTTAAAAATTATTATTTTGATTTTAAACTCATTCTTAAATCTTAAACATCATTTTAACCTTAAAATTATTTTTTAATTTAACTTAACTGAAAATTAAATCTTAAATTAAAACGTAATATTGAAATTACAATTAATATTTAAAAACTCAACTTAAACTTAAATTAACCACTAATATTAATCTAAAATCAAAACTGAATTAAACATATGTTAATATGACAATCATTTTGAAATCCTTTTAAATACTGTTTTAGAAATCCCTTTAAAAATAAATAAATAAATAAAAATAATAATAAATTCTTTTAAATTCATTTAAAACTTAGACACCTACCTTAAAAAACTTAAATTTCATTAACTTAAACTTTAAACTTAATAAGTAGAACTTAATTGTTTAAGTCTAACTTTATTTGAAAACTAAAATTGACTTGAACCTTATTTAACTGTGTTTAATAATTTCAACTTCATGCTAACTTCAAACTAAATTAGTCCTACTTAAAAGGAAGTTAATAAAAAAAATTATTAACTAACATTTTCACTGACCAACTCAATCAATTAATATGAAATTTACTAAGTATTAAATCAAGTAAAATTAATCAATAAATAATTGATAATGGGTAACTGTTCCTGAACTAATAAAAGTTAATCCTATTTAACCTTAAACTGAAGCTTAAGCACCTGAATTTAAATTATTGATTAATCAAACTCAAATAAACAATTAATTATGTAAATAATATAAGTGTTACTAAATTAGACAAATGTGTTAGGGTTTTGAAATTTAACACAACCAAAC
The DNA here is from genome assembly GCF_018446385.1 of Zingiber officinale. NCBI lineage: Eukaryota > Viridiplantae > Streptophyta > Magnoliopsida > Zingiberales > Zingiberaceae > Zingiber > Zingiber officinale. The sequence goes on from NC_056002.1 coordinate 31,730,199, forward strand.
CTTAGTATTAACTTAAGGGGGAGATATTAAATTAAGGGGAGTAACCAATTCAGGGGGAGGTTCAATTTTTTCTTTTTAAATCCCCTAGAAAAATTAATAAATTAAAGGAGTATCAAATTCAGGGGGAGGTTTTTTTTCTCCTTAAGTGTTATTTTTTTCTCTTTAAATCTCTTTAGAAAATTCTACCCCAATTACTTTGAAAATCTTATATTAAAAATTCTTAGCAAATATTTTCAAAAACTTTATTTTAGATATCAGGTTTAGGGGGAGAATTAATCAACACTTAGCACCTAAATTATTTTCTCCACCTTAAACATAAAGTTTTTACAAACTTAGTCAATATTTTATAAAGTTTCTTCAAACTTAGATTTAAAATCCTTAATCTTGAAAACTTATCCTTATAAACCTATTCTTGAAAACTAGTTTCTATAAAACTAAATTCTTCAATTTGATTTTATAAACTAAGGTTTTTGAAAATTGAATCCTTTTGCAAACTCAATCTTGAAAAGTAAATTTATTCAAACTCAGTCTTGAAACTTTGGTTTTGAAAACACATGTTTGAAAAGCATTTCAAAGTTGAAACTTGTTTTGAAAATTTAAACTTGATATTGAAATTATGTTTGAAAATCAGACTATCTAAACTTAGTATTTTTCTAAACAGCTAATGCTTTAAACAAGTCTTCAAAAGTTTAACTCCCCCAGATTAACTTGACATGATTCCTTACTTTGTCTGAAGTCTATATTTTTTATTACTTTAAACATGCTTATTTTTGATGAATGCCAAAAGGGGAGAGTTAGGTGGGTTAAGTTAGCCAAACCAAATTGAAAATACAAACTAACTTAAAAAACCTCCACATAATGATGTTATCTGTTTTTTTCTTGCAAATGTCTTCACTAACTTAACCAGGTTGTCATTCCATCAAAAAGGGGAAGATTGTTGGTGCAGTTAGCACTAACGATTTAATCCAGGTTTTGATGAATGACAAATAGGTTAAGTTAGGTTTATTGTTGATCTAACACTCTGATCGAGTGTGCAGGATAAGTCCAGACAGGTCGACGGGCTGACCGGATGTCTGGCACGAAGTCCAAGCGGGTCGATGGGCTGACCGGATGCTTGGCACGAAGCCCGGCTAGGTCGACGGGCTAACCGGATAGCTGGCGCGAAGTCCAGACGGGTCGAAGGGCTGACCGGACGTCTGGCGGTAAGTAAGGTAAGTCACTGGAAGGAAGTGATTGCGAGGACGCGTTCCGGAAGGGAACATTAGGCGTCGATCCGGCTTAGATCCATTTCGGATATCTAAGTCGAGATCGTGACTAGATTCCGATCTCGGAAAGACAGAATCTAAGTCATACTTTTTCGTTAATTCATTGTGCTAACAATCTGTGTTGTAGGTATATTTTGCCTCGGACTAACCTTGTTTTGTAGGAGAAGGAATCTCTGGAAAAGGTGCGCCCGGAGGCAAGTTTTATCCTTTGTGTCGCCGCCACGTGGAGCATCGGTGGACTTGCCACGTCGCACGGGCGCCGGAAGGATCCAGCGCCCGGCGAGAATATAAAAGAAGCCCGGTGGAGCTTCAAAACACATCTCGAATTCCCAGTTGCTTTCTTTCATGCTCCAGACGCTAACAAAGCTCGACAACGCCCTTGCTCCTTAAGTTTTCTTTTATGCAACTTTGTGCTTTGTTTCATTAGCATTTCTTGTACTCTTTTTGTAATCACATTCGAATTGCTAGTGATTTCCCAACGAAAGTGGTCAAGGACCACGGGCCTTCGAGTAGGAGTCGTCACAGGCTCCGAACGAAGTAAAATCAATTGTGTTCATTTAATTTTCCGCTGCGTACTTTTACACTCGAGTTTTCGAATCGATATTCACCCCCCCCCCCTCTATCGAACGATCACGGTCCTACACATATGTCGTATCACTCGTGTCCTTTTCAAGACCCAAACTCCCTCGACTCAGATATGTTGGGGTCGAGATCCTTTTTGGCTATAGTAGCAACCTCATTCCTTTTCAGGAGTAGAGTATATGTCGTATCGTCCATGTCCTTTTCAGATTCAAAACTCTCCTGACGAGGACATTGTCAGGGTTGAGATATTTTTCGACTACGGTAGAAACCTCACTCCTTTTCAGGAGTCAAGCATATGTCGTATCACCGTGCTATTTTTAGGGCCCAAACTCTTCTGATTCGAACATAGTCGTGGTCGAGATTCTTTTTGGAAGGACCCACTTCTGCCAAGGCACCTTGAAAAGCCATTTCTTTTTCTTAACAAAACAGGTAAGTTACTTTACTACCAAAAGTTCTTTATATAAAAAGTTTCTTAAGAGGCTAGGAAAGGTCGATTACATCTTCCTCAGATAGGCTGTCTATCAGCCTATCATGATCAATAGATGGAGGAGCTTGGTTTGCTAGTAGAAAGGAACCTTCTTTTAGATTCAAAAGGGCACTGATAGCTCCATGCCTCACCATGCGGTCCAGACAGAAGGCGCTCATATCATAAAACTCCTCTGAGCGAAGGAATTCTTTCTTCTTAGCATCCCATCTGGCCTCCTCTCCACTTGATAGTCATGCAACTCAGAAACTTGCCCTCTAGTTGTTTCCTTATCGATTTTAAGGCTAATTGTAGCTCAACCCAAGATGCCTTAGAATCTCGTATTGCATCTTGAGTAGCGATTGTGGCGGTTTGGGCATCCTCGGGCTCCCTTAGGTGAGTGTTCGCTAAAGAGTGGGCGAAATCCACATCTCGTGTGAGAACCTCCACTATCTCTTGTAGTTTGCTCTCTACTTTGGCCTTCCCCGTCTCCATTATGGAATGGAGGGATTCTAACTCTTGCAGGCACATCTCCACTAGTACTTGGGAAGACTCCGTGGTCTCTCGGGTGGTCTCCAATTCTAGCTTCAACAAACCTAGAGTTTGTTGGTCGACTTCTAGCTCCTTATGAAGAGTTGTTATATAAGCTTGGGACTTCTCCAACTCTTCTTATCGTCTCTTAGTGGCCTCAGCTCCTTTCTTCTTCCTCTGTTGGATGGTGTATTGTAGAGCCTCTCATTCTGACTTGAGGCATTGAATCTCCTCCGACAAGGGTTCCACCCATTCCCTCATCATATGCGCATCATGGATAGCTCTGGCTTCCTCACCCAACTTTTTGACCAACTTTTTTTTTCACAAAAGAGAGCTCAGTCAGGGCACTAGTGGGGTTGGCATGTAGGTCCTTCAAGCGAGTGATTTCGATGCGCGCTAACCTTAAGTTGGCACAGACAATGTTCAAAATGGTATTAAAATATTGGAGTAGGGATTCTAATTCCACAATCCGAGCAGACAAATCAGGATTACTTCTTGCCTCGGGAAATCGACTTCCAAACATGAGCAGCTTAGACAAGCAATCAGCTCTTGTCACAAGAAGCTCTTCCGCTAGTGCGTAGGAGGACATGTTTTTGGTAGCTTCCTCCCCCTCTAACCATCAGATAGCGGACGAGCCATACAAGGTAAGGGCCAGCTACGCCCCCTTAGAAGATGTTGGTCTTGAGAGTATTGTCTGGACAGGGAGGATTGCTTTTTGGCCCCCAATCGATTGGAAAGGACAGTAGTATCTGCAACCCCCTCGGGCTCAACCACTTAGGCACCTTCTAATGGAGGGGGTGGTGAGGGGAAGAGTTGAACTGCTTGCTGGTTTATGTTCTTTCGACCTCATGGAAGATGGCTACGAGAGACAAGTAGGTGAAACTGACCCTAGTCAAGGGTGGACCAGGAGAGGGGATTCATCTAGGTCACGCAAGGAGCTTAGGGGGTGACTGAGGATTGGGAAAAGGTCCTCTTGAAGTTCATCCAGACGGCGGTGTTTTCGGGTAATCCATAGGGGACTTTTGGACTCTTCTTCGGAAGCGATGGGGTCAGAAGAGAATATGCGACCATCGAAGCTTTTAGTTTTTACCGAGTAGGGGGGGCTTGGTTGGAGGTTTCGGCCAAACTCAAAATGGGAGGTGCCACAGGATTTGATAAGGGTGTTGTCTCAGTGGACAAGTCGATAATCTCGACTTGATGAGATTCCAATTCTTCCCTAGACTACTTGATTTTATTCAGAGAAGACTTTAACATTATTTCGACTGTCAAAAAGAAAGAAGCCTCAATTAAAAATTATAAATATAGAAAGTAGTGTGAAACTCACCAAAGGAGTTTTGTAAAGGAGCGGGAATGGGGCTTAGCCCAAACAAGCAAAGCAATCCTTCCTCCAGCAGGAGGTCATTGTCAAACTTCAAATCTTGCACCTTCTCAGTGGAACTCAAATAGCCCTGCTCTAGGTAAAGCTCTTTTGACAACCCTAGTCAAGTGACCAAACGAATTGGGGTCAAGTTGGGAGAGTATGATACGAAAATATTGGGGCACCTCCACAAAAAAATGGATGGATGGGGAAGCGGAGGTCATTCCTCAGATGTTCTTGGAAGAAAGTCATGCATCTAGGAGGAGGACAGTTAGGATGATCATTGCCATTAGGTAAAAACAGTTGATGATCCTCCAGAATCTTGTAAGTATCTGAAGTCTCTTCAATGAACTGCTAGTGAAACTGGACTTAATGAATTTGTACCATGGCACTGAGGAACTTGTCGGCATTATACGCTAAAATTAAGGAAAGCAACATTCCAGGAGATACAAGTAAAAGAGTTAAGAGAAGAACACCAAAAGAAATAAAACTTATAGTGAAAATTGCAAGATTGTCCAAAGGAGAAAGGAAAATAGTAGCGGAAACAGGTATAAGCCGGAGGAAGGAGAGTCGGCGTAGGGACTGAGTGACATAGGATGAAAAACGAGAGCAGCATCTCAACCTACTTTATGAAAAACGTGATAACGTGATCATTACTGCCCATCTCAACCCTAGATTCGATCCTCGTGAGGATTGAAAGAAGGTTGAGATCATCCAATCAAGTACAAATTACGAGGAAGGCCTAATAATCACTTCGTGAGGATATACGCGTAGTCTACCTAGCAACAGAGTCATTTTACATTAATGTGAAATAATCTCATATGCAAGAGCATCTCTAAGAGATTGAAAATTGAGAGCAATAAAACATATTCTGCATTTAATAGACGTGACCGCAATTAGAGTCCATATCTTATAAGAACCATGCTCAAAGATTTTCTTTGCCATGTATCATGAAGGTAAGGAAGAAAAGTGATAACATATCGATTAAGTCAGTCAGTCAGATTAACATCTCTTTCGACTAGATTAAAAGGAGAGATTAATGATCCGAGGGTATTCTTTAGAGGGCATGTAGCCAGTAAAGTCAATAAATATGCCAAGGTGTGGTCAAGACAACAAGAAAAAATTCTAACTCCTCACTACAATTCCCGGCTGCAACTCGTAACTCCCAACTCCTGACTTCAACTCCCAGCTACAACTCGTGGCTCCCAACTCCCGATTGCAACTTCTGGCTACATCTCATGACTCCCAAATCCCGGCTATTGCGTGGTTCCCAACTCCCATCAACTACTTGGGAGAGCTGTTATGGAAGGGGAATCGTTGGCCCCACTCACATTATTGTCAGAGCGTCGAGAGAATGTCGATAGTTATTTCAGAGTTAATGGATAGTAATGATCAGAACGTGATAACGTCTTAGGAAAATATGAAGACGTGATAAGAAAAATCTATTTCTATAAAAAGGAAGTACTACAAGGAAAAGATATGCACATACATCTTCTAAAAATCTTAATTTTAGAGTAATTCTTCCTCTTCATTTTTAAAAATTGATTTGGACGGAGTAACAACGTCAAGAACCTTCCCGGCCATCACCCTAATCCATTCTTTCCTCCCAAGATACGAAGCGACTATTCCTGTGCTCTTCGTTAATTAACATCAACATCACTAGCGAGTTGCTGACCTCCTCAAGCAGGATCACTGTCAATAAAACTAACACCCTCGTAACAAACCAACTACTATCGACAATGGAGAGCTATTTTAACAATGAAATCGAAATCCAAAGAAGCAGTTTTTTTGCAAGGGGGATATAACAAACTTCTCGTGCCCAATTAATTTGTTGTGCCATCGAAGTTAGGTCTAATATTTGAGTTCACTGTTTTATTGAGGTATATCCTAAACAGGAAATGATTGATTATGATCAATCTTCCTCGATCAAGATCAAGATCAAGATCAAGAAACCAAGAAAAATTTAATCTTTGATCGAATTCGATGATCAAAATGCGATCTTGCTGATCGATTCATCCATAGGCGGTGCTCCAGAATCGCCGCACGGTGCGTCGATCGAGCAATCGGAGCACCGCCTCGTTGGCGGTGCACCTCGGCGTCTTGAACTGGCTCACCGCCGCGCCGTTGCCGACGAAGTGCTCCATTATCTGCTGGAAGGTCCCGGCGGAGACGAGCCTCAGCTCCAGCGGCCCGATCGACCTCGTGCTCCTTGACACCACGTACCCTTCGTCCGCGAAGGCGGCGTCCATGGCAGCGCAGCACTCTTTCAGCACCTCCTCCGCCGCCTCCCCCTTCAGCTCCCAGTACACCACGTAGTGCCCGGAGAATTCCCCGCCGGCGGCGATGTTCGCGTGGCTTGTGAAGTCCACCAGCTCCGCGGCAGTCTCCGCCAGCAAGCCCGCCGCCGTCTCCACTGCCGCCTGGAGGTCCCGCTCCGTGTTCTTGTCGATGTTCACCGTCAAGATGAGATTTTTCCGGCAGACGAACGAAAGCCGTGGCAAGCCCTTGTGGAACCCGGCGACCTCCACAACGTCCCCGAGCCTGTAGCGGTAAAGCCCGGTGAAGGTGGTGAGGACGATCTCGTCCTGCTGGCCGACCACCACGCCGGAGAGAGGCACTGGTTGCTCTGCTTCCAAGATGGCATTTTTATCCCGTTCCCGGAGAACGGGGATGAACTCGAAGTAAGCGAAGGTGGGGATCACCGTAAAGGTCACTTTTTCCGGTGGGCTAAGCGGCTCAAGGTTCGCCCCGATCCAACTCTCGGTGGAGCCGTACTCTGCGGAGACCAGCGGCACCGCCTCGCCGCCGGCGTAATGCTTCAGCTTCTTCGTGTACGGCATCATCGAGCCCGTCATGATGGCGTACACGTATTTCGCGTTGGGCCACAGCTCCGGGATCACTCCAAACCAACTCGATCCCTTCAATTTCTCACATTTCTTCCTAATTTCCGACGCGAGAGCCGGCTCCGGTCGCCGGAGATGCTCTGTGACAGCTTTCCTCATCTCCGGCGAGGTAATTTTGACGCTTAGATTCCCCTGTTCGATGTCGGAACAGAGCTCCTCCCACGCGGCCTCGAAGGCGGCGAAGGCCTGCACGAGGCTGTAGGCGAAGGTGGAGGCGACGAACTCGACGTCGTGGCGATGGAGGAGGCCAAAGAGGAGGTGGCAGTAGGTGGACTGGTGGTAGTCGTCGCCGGCGATGACTTCGTAGGGGGAGCAGGTGAAGCACTTGGTGGCGCTCTGCTTCTTGAGGAACTCGTCGCTGGCGAAGTAGTGGCTCGTCGCCGTTCCGGCGAGGAGGCCTCCGCCGGCCGTGCGGAACTGCTTGCTGCTGTAGATGAACTCCAAAATTCTTCCGCCGGACTTTATCGGGAAAATCCTACAAGAATTAAACGATTTTTCATCAATCGCAAAGACCATTAACGACCCACTCGAGGCTCAAGCTTCCCGGTGATATCAACTGCACCTCGATCTGTAAGCGGCCGCCAATCTAAAGATGTAAAGCGTCGATTGAGAGCTGAAGCGCGTGAACGGCACGTACTTCGGCCTGCCGTCTGTAGTTCCTGAGCTGCAAATGAACAAAATCTATTATAATGCAGACGATGAACGATCTAATCTGTGCGTTAATCGACTGAATCACCTGAGCGAGAGCATAGTGATGGGTCGGCGCGTGAGCAGCGGCGCCGCGTCGCCGGCGGCGATGCGGCGGATGTACGGCTCGAAGTCAGCATGAGAAGCGAGGGGAACGGCGGAGACGAAGAGCGCCTCCAGCTCTCGGGCGCTCATGTCTCCGACGTCGGCGGGGAGCGCGCCGAGCCACCGCTGCAGGTACTCCGCGCCGAGGTTGGCCACCAGGATGCGGCGGAGCGTCTCCGCCTGCGCGACGCCGGCGTCCTCCGCCACCCGCTCGAACCACTCGACGACGTCGTCGTCCTCCGCCGCGAAAGGGCACCAGTACTCGTAGACGGCCATGGATGAAACAGCGCAAGTGAGAAGAAGTGTGTCAATCAAAGCTCCTCCGCTTCCGCCATACATCAAAATGCGTGCGTATTCATAGCCCAAAAAGCAAGCGATGAAGAGTAGACTGAATAGGCAAGTAATTATTGGTTGTACGACGAAAGGGTGGCCACAAGAAGACCTATCTCTGTCTCATCCAAATGGAACGCCCAACTAAGTAACTGTTTAAAATTTTCTATGGGACAGTAGTCATTAACGTGTTCGATATTATCTGATTTAATAGTTATTTTTTTAATTTTTTTTATAAGGCAAGTAGTAATTTTTACGATCTGATTAATATTAGGGATGGACATTTACTCAGGTAAATTCGGCTCAATAGTCCAACATCATTAATAGTTTGAGCATCATGACCATTCGAAAATACTCAGTATGAGAATTAAATCCTTGATATATAGATTATTCATCTTGTCATCTACTATCATCTATTATCCTTGATAGAAATATCTCTATCTCTAATGGCAAAAAACGAAATCATCATCTTAGCGGTCTTTTTAGATAGCCCCACACTCTAAAAGAGGATAAATTATAGAGGTTTATTCAATCTTAACTGAGCAACTTTCTTAAAAAAGGGTACGAGATAATCTGAAGTAGTATTTTATCTATCAAGAATTAAATCATACATTTTTTGTGACAAATTCTTCTTGAATAATAACTCGACTACACTCGTGGATCGGAAACTTCTCTATCTTATTCATTGAATAGAGAGTGATCTTACTAGAGAATGTTGACAAATGAGCTACCAGTGAGTAGATGTTGATGTTGGTTGAGTCATCTTGCACCAAGCAATGATGAGCACTTATGGAGAAATCCATCGAACCCTAGAGAGAAAATACTAGAGAGAGGAAGTTAGAATGATGATCGGGGGTTTCCCTACACAGTCTCTTCAACGCTCAAGTTAGAATGATGACCGGGGATTACCCCTATCTTATAAAATAAATGAACACGTTACCCATGACTTCCAGACTAAACGACCACGTTATCTGCATCTTTCATGAGTGATGGCTAATGCTCGCCTTTGAGTGGTTCCTTTTGAAACCGGAGAATCTTTCAAGAAGTTTGGGATCCAGTCGAGGGTCTCTTCAGAATCAAAGGTCCCTTCAGAGTCAGGGAATTTGTTGGAGTTAGGGCTACATGGAGTTGGGGTCCTTCTAGGAGTCAGGGCACCGTGGAATCAACTGGAAATAACTCTCCATTGACTTTAACCGTCATCTCTGCAGGACTAAGACTATTGATCTCTGATGTCATGTTGCTACCTTTGATTGTCTCTTGTATGACTAGGGATGACAATTTTTCTTACCGATTTGGGACCCAACGGGGAAAACCTGAAACGGGGCAGGTTTAGGGCATTTTTTCGGGTTCAGGTTCAGGTTCAAGGATTTTTCAAATCCTTGCAAATTGAACGGAGGCCGGTATGGGGATGCTATCCCATCCTCAAACCTATACCAATAATATAATATAATATAATATAATATACTATTTTTATAATAGATTTATTGTATTAATACTTTTATGAAAGAGTTAAAAATTGAAAACTTTTTTTTGGCCAAGTCAATGAGTATTTAAAGCGGGAATGAGGATGGAGATGAAGATTTAATCCCCGCAAAGTCAGGGATAAAGATTCCCTGATTAAACAAATTTAGAGATGGGGTGAAGATGGGAGTACAATTAGTGGCGGAGCCCGGGCTATTCTCAAACTTCCTAGACTAACTTCCTCTCTCACCCATTATTTTTTTTCTTGAGCCATGTTAATCAATAGCTTCTTCATGTTGCACTCATCCAGATCCCGGGCTACAGCCCGGGTAAATGGAAGCTTGGTTCATCCTTGGGTACAATATATAATTTGATGGCGGAGATGGAGATGACACATCTGTTGCTGTTAGATTATATATATTTATTTATTTATACTTTTTAGGACAATTTGATCCTTTTTTTCCTTTTCTATTTAGAGTTTAGAGTTTCTTAACTTAACTATATAAGGATTTATATTCTGTATTTCTGAGAATGTATTTTGGATTCAATAATATGACTAGTTTGTCTTTTTCTTAATTTCTACATAGATCAAATTGGTTCTCCTTCTCTGACCTAATTAATTTAGATACCGACATTTTTATTTTCTGTCGATTTTGATGTCGACGCCCTGTGCTGTTAATTTCAATATCGACGTCCTTTTCTAATAATTTCGGTGTCAACTGTTGGATCGTGAGTGTTCGATAGAGGGGGGGTGAATATCGATTAAAATTTTCGAAAGAGTAAGCACAGCGGAAAAGTAAACAAGCCAAAGAGAACATAAGGATTTACTTGGTTCGGAGCCTTTAGCGACTCCTACTTCAAGGCCCGCACTCAAGGGTACTTTCGATGGGCAATTAACTAGCAATTCGAAAAATGTTTACAACTTAAAGTACACAAATGCTAATAAATAAAAAATATTGACAAGAAAAATAAGAATGAAAAAGCAAAGCGTTGTCAGCAGCGTCGCAGGTGCACCAGAGATCGAATCGTGAGATGTTGTTGGAGCTTCAGTTTTGACCCTCCTTATATAGGAGATTCGGGGCGCCTAGAACTTTCAGGGTGCCCTGATTATGACGTAGCCGAGCCAACCAGGGATCTCCACGCGGTGAAATGACATTGAGGATAATTTTTCACCTCCGGGCGCTCGGATCCCTCCCAGGCACCCGGACCCCAGTTTTCCAGCAACTTCCTTCCTGTAAGAAAACGTTAGTCCAGAGGCAAATATATATCCTGCAAAACAAGGTGTTAGCACAGTTTAAGTTAAACAATTAGAGTATTAGTTAGATTCCGTCTTTCCGAGACCGGAATCTAGTCAAGATCTCGACTTAGAGTTCCGAAATGGTTCTAAGTCTGATCAGCGCCTAAGTTCCCTTCCCGGGAACGCATCCTCATAGTCACTCCCCTCCAGTGACTTACCTTCACTTACCTGCCAGACGTCCGGTCAGCCCTTCAACCTGTCTAGGCTTCATGCCAGCTATCTGGTCAGCCCGTCGACCTAGCTGGACTTCGTGCCAAATGTCTGGTCAGCCCGTCGACCCATTTGGACTTCGTGCCAGCTATCCGGTCGGTCCGTCGACCTAGTTGGGCTTCATGCCAGACATCAGATCAGTCTGTCGACCAGTCTGGACTTCTCCTGCACACTCGATCAGAGTATTAGATAACAACGAAACTAACTTAACCTATTTTATCATTCATCAAAACTTGAGTTAGAACGTTAATGCTAACCGCACCAACAATCTCCCCCTTTTTGATGCAATAACAACCTGATTAAGTTAGTGATAAATATGCATGTAAGAAACAAGCATAAGGTTGTTAAGTTGGCTTTTTAAATTTTGTTCTATTTCTGTTTAATTAACTTAACCACCTACCCCTCCCCCTTTGGCATTCATCAAAAGCATAGAACAGCAAGGTAAAAAAAATTTGGAAATATAAGTCAGATTATCTTGGGGGAATATAACTTTAAAAATATAGACAATTTTCTCTTAACCTTTATAAAACAACTAAGTTTTGAAAAATAACTGATTTAGAAAAATAAGTGTGGAGATTAATTTCCAAAAGATAATTTTTGCAACCATATATTTATAAAAGCTAATTTTCAAGTATAAGTTTATTAAAGCTAACTTTATAAAAGCTAAGTTTAGAAGTTCTAATTTTCAAGCATAAGTGTATAAGTTCATAATTTTCGAAATAAATTTGAACTTGAAAAATCCAATTTTTAACACTAAGTAAGATCGAACTTTTAAAATCAATTTTCAAAACTAAGTTTCAAAATTGTCATTTTCAAAATTGCCTTTGAAAAGTTTAAAAGCATAAATCTAATTTTCAAAAGTGATTTTAACTTTCAAAACTAATTTTGAAAAATCCAAAGAAATTTTTAAAACACTTAGGTTTGACTTGATTAAAAAAATATTTTTCAAAAATTAATTTTAAAATAAGTATAAAAATGATTAACCTCCCCCTGAACCTGACATTACAAAAATATGTCTAACCAATTAGTTACTCACTGACTATTAGAGGATAACAGCTTTTACTTGGTTAGTCAAGTTAAGTCTAAGCATCAGTTAGTGTTTTACTACACTGAATGACTTAATTTGATTAATATATGTTTGGTATTTAACGCCCAGACTTATATAGATGCACTGACATAAGCATCATAAGTCTAGGCAATTCGCCTATGCATCTCACCTCTTTCTATGTTTGGCAATCACAAATAAGAGAATCCTAAGGTGTTGGTGAGATGCTCAAGTACTAGCCCTAGGGGAACATGCTTTCTAAGGGATTGTCCTAGTTTAAGGCTAAAACTATTTTTGAAATTCTAAAAATAGGAAATTTTGAAAACATAAAAGTGTTTTACTTTAGAATTTGAAAATAACCATTTTTGAAAACAATTTTAAAGTTCCTAATCTATTAGACACATCCCTAATTTTCTACGTAGATTGCTAAACTCACTTTCAGGGGGGGGTTTAATAAATATGTCAGCTAAATTAGACTTTGACTCAATGTACTTGAGTTCAATGTCTCCTTTAGTGATATTATCCCTGATAAAGTGATGTCTAATTTCAATGTGTTTAGTTCTGGAATGATGCACTGGATTTTTTGTTAAATTAATTGAACTAATATTGTCAATTAATATTTTTACATTTGTAAGGTTTAAGTTAAAATCTTTTAAAGTGTGCATCATCCATAATAGTTGTGCAACACATTCTCCTATGACTATATATTCTGACTCAGTTGTAGATAGAGCAACATAGTGTTGCTTTCTACTAAACCAGCTAACAAGTGATGAACCTAGTAGTTGACATCCACCGCTTGTGCTCTTGCGGTCTAATTTACACCCAGTATAATCTGAGTCAGAATACCCTATTAATTTAAAATTATTAGTTCTAAGATACCAAATACCTACATTTGTTGTTCCTTTAAGGTATCTAAAGATTCTTTTGACTTGAGTCAAATGTGATTCTTTAGCACAGGTTTGGTATCTAACACACATACTAACTGCAAATAAGATATCGAGTCGACTTGCAGTTAAGTACAGTAGACTACCTATGACACTCCTATAGTATTTTAAGTCAACTGATTTTCTATTGACATCTTCATCTAGGATTGTGTTTACTGCCATAGGTGTTTTTATTTCTTTAGTGTTTTCCATTCTAAATTTTTTAAGTAATTCTTTTATGTATTTTTGTTGATAAATATAATTATCTTCATTTGTTTGTTTGATTTGTAATCCTAAAAAGTAAGTTAGTTTACCTACTAGACTCATTTCAAATTCTTGTTCCATTAGAGTTGTAAATTCATCTAAAAATTCTGAATTAGTTGAACAAAAAATTATATCATCTACATAGATTTGGACTATAAAAATATCCTCTTTTATTAACTTAACAAATAGGGTTGGGTCAATTTGACCTTGGTTGAACTCTTTGGATATTAGGTAAGAAGTTAGTCTTTCATACCATGCCCTAGGTGCTTGCTTAAGTCCATATAAAACTTTCTTTAATTTAAATACATAGTCAGGATGTTCTATATTTTCAAACCCAGGTGGTTGTCCTACACAAATTTCTTCTTTTATTAATCCATTTAGAAAGGCTGATTTGCCATCCATTTGATATAGTTTAAACCCTTTATGGGTTACATAGCTGAGTAACATTCTAATGGACTATAATCTAGCTACTGGGGCATAAGTTTCATCATAGTCAAGTTCTTCAATTTGACTAAACCCCTTGGTGACTAGCCTAGCCTTATTTCTAGTAATTTCCCTAGTTTCACTTAGTTTATTTCTAAAAATCCATTTTGTTTCTATTACTTTTTTTATTTTTGGGTGGTGGTACTAAGTCCCAAACTTCATTTCTCTCAAATTGAGTTAGTTCTTCCTGCATAGCTATGACCCAGTCTGGGTCAAGTAAGGATTCAGCTATGGTTTTAGGTTTGATTTTTGAAATTAAAGAAATTTGACTTAGGTTCCTAAAGGATGACCTAGTCTGAACCCTTAGGTTTGGATAACCAATTATCTGGTCAGTTGGATGATTTGGGTTGACTCTTATGGTTCTAAGAGGTTGATTTACTTGAGTTCTTTCTTCCTCTTCATGATTTAAGTCTTGATTGGTTCTTTCTTGATTACTACTACTTTGAATGAACTCAATTGGCTGAAGTTGGGTTTGATCTAAGTTTGGTTTGGATTCCTCAAATTTTACATTGGTGGTTTCTTCAATTCTTAATGTAACTTTATTATATATTCGGTATCCCCTACTGTTGAGTGAATATCCCACAAAAATTTTATTTTCTACTTTAGAGGTAAATTTTCCTAAATGTTCCCTTGTGTTTAAGATGAAAGCTGGGCACCCAAATACTTTAAAATATTTTATATTGGGTTGTTTATTATAATAAACTTCGAAAAAGGTTTTATTATGTACTTTATTTAGGGTTGTTCTATTTTGCACGTAGCAAGTTGTACTAACAGCTTCTGCCCAAAAATGTTTGGGAAGATTATATTCATTTAACATAGTTCTAGAGGCTTCAAGTAGAGTTCTATTTTTTCTTTCTACAATCCCATTTTGTTGAGAAGTTTTAGCGCACTGAATTCGTGATGATAGTCATTTTCAAGACAATTTATTAAAGTTATGATTTTTAAATTCTCCCCCATTATCACTTCTAATTCTTTTAATTTTAAGATCTTTTTCATTTTTAACTTGTTTACAAAAGTTTGTAAAAATTTCAAAGGTTTCATCCTTATTTTTTAGGAATTTTACCCAAGTAAACCTGGAATAGTCATCTATTATTACTAGACAATATAAACTATCATTTATTGATTTGACCCCATGGGAGTCAAACAGGTCTAGATGTAAAAGTTCTAGTATTGAATTAGTTTGAGATTGATTAATTGGTTTGTGGGTAGATTTTGTTTGTTTGCCTTGTTGACAAGCATTACATATGGTTGAGTCTAAGTTATGTAATTTTGGTAAGCCTCTAACTAATCCATTTAATTTGCTTATATTTCAAAAATTGGTGCGTGACATTCTTCTATGCCATAACCACGTTTCTTCTTTTTTGTGTTAAATAACACTTAATTGAAGAAGTTGTTAGGTTAATTGCATAGATGTTGTCTTTTCTAAACCCTTTTAGACTTATTTTAGGGTTATCTAAGTGCTTGATTAGACATTCTGAAGATAAGAACCTAACCTTATACCTAGTGTCACACAATTGACTGATATTTAGGACATTATACTTGAAATTTTCAACAAGTAAGATATTTGTAATAATGAAGTCAGATTTTAGCTCAATGTTACCTATATCAATTACCTTGAGTTTACCATTGTTTCCAAAGGCAACTGTCCCTAAGTTTTTGTACGTAAGTTGGGTGAATTTGGTATGATCTCCAGTCATATGTTTGAAGCAACCACTGTCCAAAATCCACTTGGTTTCCTACAACAAGTAGGAACTAGAATTAGTCTAAGTTCAGGCTGATAAAATTTAAGCTTCTAACTAATCCATTTAATTTGCTTATATTTCAAAAATTGGTGTGTGACATTCTTCTATGCCATAACCACGTTTTTTCTTTTTATGTTAAATAACACTTAATTAAAGAAGTGGTTAGATTAATTGCATAGATGTTGTCTTTTCTAAACCCTTTTAGACTTATTTTAGGGTTATCTAAGTGCTTGATTAGACATTCTGAAAATAAGAACCTAACCTTATACCTAGTGTCACACAATTGACTGATATTTAGGAGATTATACTTGAAATTTTTAACAAGTAAGATATTTGTAATAATGAAGTCAGATTTTAGCTCAATGTTACTTATATCAATTACCTTGAGTTTACCATTGTTTCCAAAGGCAACTGTCCCTAAGTTTTTGTACGTAAGTTGGGTGAATTTGGTATGATCTCCAGTCATATGTTTGAAGCAACCACTGTCCAAAATCCACTTGGTTTCCTACAACAAGTAGGAACTAGAATTAGTCTAAGTTCAGGCTGATAAAATTTAAGCCTCTAACTAATCCATTTAATTTGCTTATATTTCGAAAATTGGTGTGTGACATTCTTCTATGCCATAACCACGTTTCTTCTTTTTGTGTTAAAGAACACTTAATTGAAGAAGTGGTTAGGTTAATTGCATAGATGTTGTCTTTTCTAAACCCTTTTAGACTTATTTTAGGGTTATCTAGGTGCTTGATTAGACATTCTGAATATAAGAACCTAACCTTATACCTAGTGTTACACAATTGACTGATACTTAGGAGATTATACTTGAAATTTTCAACAAGTAAGACATTTGTAATAATGAAGTCAGATTTTAGCTCAATGTTACCTATACCAATTACTTTGAGTTTACCATTATTTCCAAAGGCAACTGTCCCTAAGCTTTTGTAAGTAAGTTGGGTGAATTTGGTGTGATCTCTAGTCATATGTTTGGAGCAACCACTGTCCAAAATCTACTTGATTTCCTATAACAGATAGGAACTAGAATTAGTCTAAGTTCAAACTGATAAAATTTTAAGGTTACTTTTAACGTAAACCTTAAGTTAATGTATTTTGAGTTAATAAATTTTTAAGTTAGTTTCAAAATTAATTTTAAGTTAAGATTTTTTAAAAAATAATAATATTATTTTTAGTTTTTAAAATAGTTTTAAAAGTTTTTAAAAGAAATAATTTTTTAAAGTTTTAAAAATGATTTTTAAAATAATTTTTAAAGCTTTTAAAAGAATTTTTAAAGTTTTTAAAATGATTTTTAAAATAATTTTTAAATTTTTAATAGAATTTTTAAAATAAATTTTAAAGTAAAATAATTTTTAAAGTTTTTAAAATAATTTTTAAAGTTTTTTTTAAATGATTTTTAAAATAATTTTTTAAGTTTTTAAAATGATTTTTAAAAATAATTTTTAAAGTTTTTTAAAAGAATTTTTAAAGTTTTTAAAATGATTTTAAAAATAATTTTTAAAGTTTTAAAATTAATTTTTAAAGTTTTTAAAATAATTTTTAAAATAATTTATAAAGTTTTTAAAATAATTTTTAAAGTTTTTAAAAGAATTTTTAAAATGATTTTTAAAATAATTTTTAAATTTTTTAAAATAATTTTTAAATTTTTTAAAATAATTTTTAAAATAATTTTTAAAGTTTAAAAGAATTTTTAAAGTTTTTAAAATGATTTTTAAAATAATTTTTAAAGTTTTTAAAAGAATTTTTAAAAGAATTTTTAAAGTTTTTTAAAGAATTTTTAAAATAATTTTTAAAGTTTTAACAGAATTTTTAAAATATTTTTTAAAAATAATTTTTAAAGTTTTTAAAATATTTTTTAAAATAATTTTTAAAGTTTTTAAAATTATTTTTAAAAGTTAATTTTGATTTAATTTAAATTTAAATTTAAATTTAATTTAATTTAATTTATTTTTAATTTAATTTAAATTTAATATAAATTAATTTTATTCTAATTTAATTTTAATTAAGTCCTTAGTCATCTCACCTAATCTATATTTTCAATTAGGGAATTTTTATAATTTTGTGAGATGAATTAGGTTCAGTTTTAGGGTTTGGTTTAACTCTATGTTAGATTCAGGTTTAGCTTTGGGTCCAACAATTAGACATTCTCTGGATAAACTTTTAGGCTATGGTGAGTCACTTGGACATCATTAGAGTAACCATGCCTTCGAGGTTTTTCAAATAGTCCTATCCATTGAACTTAGTACAAAACCTTGGTCTAACTGGTTTGGATCCATAAAGGGTAGCTTCGATCAGTTCTACTTAGTCAAATGCACCAAGTCGAAGCCATATCTTCCTAGACATGCATAGACTAAGTTTCCCTAACGTACTATCATCCAAAATTTCACCAGTACCATAGGTCAAGTTAAACTTGGTCCCTTTCTAATTAGTCCTAATTACCCTGCCGGGTAGGTTGGTTTGGGTTACCTTGTCGGGTAGGTTAGTTTTGAAGGTGTCAGCTATTCTGGAGCCTCCCCCTGAATTATTGGCCTTTACTTAATTTTTGGTTCTTGGTTTATGTCTGCTCTTTTTGTAGTTATAATTTACTTGATGATATTCTAAATCTTGGTGTGGCTTAAAATATTTATATTTTGAGTTTGTTGATCTAGGTTTATATTTTAATTTTTGATTTGATTTATTTGGTTTTATATAATGTATTTTTTTTGGGTATGTAGTATTGGTTAAGTCCTACTTGCGTGGTTAAGCACGTTTTCGGAACCCAAGCTTTACTTGATTGTTTGTGTTGGATTATTAACGATTTAAATATTTTATTCGAACTTGACTTGTAGCCAAGTCCGGTTTTGTTGTAAATTGCTTTTTGATTATTTAATATTAGATCTAAATTCTTATATCTAGTTGTAAATTTTTCTAACATTTCTTTTAATTTGTTAATTTATATTTTTAGTGATAAATTCTCCTCCTCAAGTGTTAGATCTTAAGTTGGATTTGATTTTGTGCTTTGTTCCTTGAGGTTTTGATTTTCCTCAAGGAGTGTTTTATTTTCAATTTCTAATTTAACTAATTTATTATTCAGGCATGCAATAATTTTAAAGAATTTTTTATTTAAAATAAAATTTACCTCGTCAGGGCCTTCGGAAACGAGTACGGACTCGTGGCTCGATTTGGGTTCAGACCCGTCTTCCGATTCTTCGTCCGATTCTTCTTCAAGGGCCATCAGTGCGAGGTGGCTCTGGTGCTTCTGGTCTTCGACCTCCGATTCGTCCGAGGAGGAGTCGTCCCAAGTCGCTTTGAGAGCCTTCTTCTTGGATGCCTTTGTCTTGTCGCTTTTCAGTTTCGGACACTCGTTTTTGTAGTGACCCTTTTTGTTGCATCCGAAGAAGGTCACGTTCCTTGGTTCATTTGGAGAGTTGATCTTCTGCAGGTCCTTCTTGCTGAAGCTGTTCTTTCTCCTAGTGAAAATCTTCCTTACCAGGTTCACTAGGTACTCTTCATCTTCAGTCTCTTGATCAGACTCTTCTTCAGGTTTAGACTTGTTTCTAGATCTCTCCTTGGAGGAACCTGCAACTAAAGCTACACCTTTCTCGGTCCCAGCGTTAGTTTGTTCATGCAATTCTAATTCACAAAAAATCTCGTCTAATTTTAGTTTGGATACATTTTTAGAAATTTTGTAAGCATCCACGATAGATGCCCACAAATTATTGCATGGAAAAGCGTTCAAGGCATACCTTATTAAGTCTCGGTTCTTCATTTGATGTCCTATTGCATGGAGTCCGTTGAGGATGTCCTTGATCCTTGCGTGGAGTTGACTTGTCGTTTCTCCTTCCTGCATTTTAATGTTAAATAATCTATTTAAAAGTAAGTCACGTTTCATTACCTTGGCGTCGCTCGTTCCTTCGTGTAGCTCGATCAACTTGTCCTAAAGTTCTTTCGCATTCTGATGAGGTCCTACCTGGTTCAGCTCTTCCTTCATCAGCCTGCATTGCAGCGTGTTGAGGGCCTTGAAATCCGCTGAAGCTTTCTCCTTCATATCTGGAGTCCACTGTTCCGACTCTAGTGGAATTCCAGAGTTGTCAACCGATGCCTTGTAGCCTCTGGTGATGTTGAACCATTGGTCGAAGTCCGTCTTCAAATACACTTCCATCCGCTTCTTCCAGTACGGAAAATCATCCCCATTGAACAGGGGAGGTCATATTGTGTCGAAGCCTTCGATTTGAGACATCCTAATCACACGGAAAAAATAGACAAAAGAACGTCCCAAGACTAGGTCTTGGATTAGTAGTGCGGGATAAGAAGAAGTAAACTGAAAAACTGATTTGGTGTTGCACCAAATCAGATTAATGGCAACGAAAAGAATTCCCAAAAAGGAAATAATACCAGTTTGGAATTAAGACGAAAAACTGAAAACCGATAAAGAAAAGGAGAGAAAATTACACCCCCTATCTGATTGGTGGTTGAACCAAATCAGAGCGGTACCTACTCTAATACCACTTGTTGGATCGTGAGTGTTCGATAGAGGGGGGGGGTGAATATCGATTAAAATTTTTGAAAGAGTAAGAACAGCGGAAAAGTAAACAAGCTAAAGAGAACACAAGGATTTACTTGGTTCGGAGCCTTTGGCGATTCCTACTCCAAGGCCCGCACACAAGGATACTTTCGATGGGCAATTCACTAGCAATTCGAAAAATGTTTACAACTTAAAGTACACGAATGATAAATAAAAAATACTGACAAGAAAAAGAAGAATGAAAAAGCAAAGCATTGTCAGCAGCGTCGCAGGAACACCAGAGATTGAATTGTGAGTTGTTGTTGGAGCTTCAGCCTTGACCCTCCTTATATAGGAGGTTCGGAGAGCCTGAAACCTTCAGGGCCCCCTGATTATGACGTAGCTGAGCCGACCAGGGAGCTCCATGCGACGAAATGACGTTGAGGATAATTTTTCACCTCCGGGCGCCCAGATCCATCCCGGGCGCTCGGACCCCAATTTTCCAGCAGCTTCCTTCCTGCAAGAAAACGTTAGTCCGGAGGCAAATATATATCCTGCAAAATAAGGTGTTAGCACAGTTTAAGTTAAACAATTAGAGTATTAGTTAGATTCAATCTTTCCGAGACTGGAATCTAGTCAAGATCTCGACTTAGAGTTCCGAAATGGTTCTAATTCGGATCGGTGCCTAAGTTCCCTTCCCGGGAACGCGTCCTCATAGCCACTCCTCTCCAGTGACTTACCTTACTTACCTGCCAGACGTCCGGTCAGCCCTTCAACCCATTTGGGCTTCGTGCCAGCTATTCGGTCAGCCCGTCGACCTAGCTGGACTTCGTGCCAAACGTCTGGTCAACCCGTCGACCCGTTTGGACTTCGTGCCAGCTATTCGGTTGGCCCGTCGACCTAGCTGGGCTTCGTGCCAAACATCAGATCAGCCCATCGACCAGTCTGGATTTCTCTTGCACACTCGATCAGAGTGTTAGATAACAATGAAACTAACTTAACCTATTTTGTCATTCATCAAAACTTGAGTTAGACCTTTAATGCTAACCGCATCAACATCCTGTGTTGCCGATTTTGGCACCGATGCCTTGTGCTGCTAATTTCTACGTTGACATCCTTTTTTGCCTCAGATTCTTCGTATAACTACAGGTGATCCTAACATCAATTTTTATGAATCATACATATGTGTTCTTACAGTTTGTTTTTTCTAAGCATTATTTGTTTTGTCATCATGTCTGATCGTACAAATGCTTCATGGAAATCTGATTCGTATATGTTAGAGTAGTTTCAATAGTCCCTTGCTTCACATGCCTCTACCATGTCAGCTTCCTTTCATATAGGTTTGTCATTGTCTGATATTTCAGGTATATCTTTTTTCTTGTGGATTTTGGACTCTGGTACCTCTTATAATATGTCATCTAATTTATCATTTTTTTTTCTTTTTTCCCAGTCATCTATATCTATTGTAACTGCTGATGGTACTCCTATGTCATTAGTAGGTGTTGGTTCAATTGTTACATCTTGTTTATCTCTTACTAATATTTATTATATTCCGAGTCTTACTTTAAATCTTGTTTCTATTAGTCAATTATGTGAGTCTGGATACCTAATTTTTTTTATCCAATTGTTATGTTCAGGACTCACAATCTAAGAGGTTGATTGGGATAGGTCATAGGCAAGGAGGACTTTATGTTTTAGATCAACTCAAAATACCAGAAGTTATAGCTTTGAGTGTGGATTTATCATCTTTTCATCTAAGTCATTCATCTTCTGATTTTTATTTGTGGCACTCTCGTTTAGGTCATGTTTCAGTAGCTCGTTTGCAGCTTTTAGCTTCTAAGGAGTATTAGGACCTTTAAAAAGTTCTAATATTTCTTATTATAGTGGTTGTAAGCTAGTCAAATTTTCTACCTTACCATTTTTTAAAAGTCTTTCTTTTTCTTCTGCTCTATTTGATCATATACATTCTGATATGTGGGGACCCTCTCCTATTCCTATAAAAGGGGGGGGGGGGGTCAAGATATTATGTTTCATTTATTGATGATCACACTCGTTACTCTTGGGTTTATCTCATAAAAGATAGGTTTGATTATCTTACAATTTTTAACAACTTTAGAGCTCTTGTTAAAACTCAACATTCTAGTGTCATAAAGTGTTTTCATTATGATTTGGGAGGTGAATATACTTCGAATCATTTTTCACATTTACTTGCTTCTGATGATACTATTCATCAAACCTCGTATACAAATACTCCTGAATAGAATAGTGTGGCTAAATGAAAACATAGACATCTTGTTGAAATAACTTGTTTATTTTTATTGTCTACCAGTGTTCCTAGTGCATTTTGGGGGGAAACAATCTTTACCGTTGCTCGTGTGATTAATAGAATTTTAACCTCAAATAATTCGGGCTTGTCATCTTTTGAAAAATTATATGGGCATGCTTCTGTCTATTACTCTTTGCATGTTTTTTGTTGTACTTGCTTCGTCCTTCGTCCACATGTAGAGCGTAATAAGTCAGCCTCTTGGTCTACTCTTTGTGTCTTTCTGGATTATGATGTTAGTCAAAAAAGATATCATTACTTTGATCTCGTTAATCAAAAATTATATGTCTTTCATCATGTTGTGTTTCTTGAGCATATTCCATTTTTTTCTATTTCGACTAGTTTGTATAATATGACAAAATTATCTATTTTGAATTGATCCTTTCAATACCGACACTGAGGAAGCTTCACCCACAGCTCCTACCGGTAGCTTAACTGAATCTAGTACTTTGGTTTCCAAGATATCCGTTCCACATGCTCCTCTTTTTGCTACTACCCAATCATCTCCTGAGGTTATGGATGATCCTTCTCTCCACCGTCATCAATCCACTCGTGTTCGTAAGTAAACTAAACCACCAGATTTTGTTTACGCTTGTTATTCTTATTCTTTTACTTCATTTGTTGCCTTTGTTCATTGTCTTTCTAAGCCTGTATCTTATAGAGAAGCTATTTGTAACCCACTTTGGCAGAGTGCTATGGCTGAGGAACTAACTACTTTGCATTAGACTCGTACATGAGATTTGGTACTGTTGCCACCAGAAAAACATACTATTGGTTCTCGTTGGGTAGATAACATCAAAACTAAATCTGATGGATCTATCGAATGATACAAAACTCATCTTGTTGCTAAATGCTATTCTCAGGAGTATGACATGAATTATGAGGAAACATTTACTCTCGCTGTAAAAATGACCACTGTTTGTACTCTGATTGTTGTTGCTTCTGTTTGTCGATGGAGAATATTGTTGGCGCTACTCGGAATTCCTTTCTGTTTCTCCTGTACAAAAATTTGTACAAGCACAGAACTTTTCCTAGCAACTCATGTGCTTTTCAAAAGTTAAACTTGGATTGCAAATGAAACTTAACATTATTAATTCAAGTTCAACCCATGTATTCATCAGAAGTTAAACCATATTACAGAAGTTGATTAAATATCTATTTCAAGGATTGACTTCCAGGTCGTTGGCGAGGCGCTCGGACTTCTTGGGTATGAGATCATCCACCACTTCCTAGTCAAAGCCTTTCAAAGAAATTGAATATTTAAACTCCTTACAGTAAACCCTAGGTTAAACTACAGAGACCTCAATCAAAGCACAAGATCTCTAGTCTCTTGTGTTGGTACTTCAGGATCCATACAAAGGAAAAATAAACTAGTACACAGCGCAAACAATTAATTAGTTATACCTTTCTTTGTATCTTAAAGACCTCTTGAGTTTCTGCTGTATTCCTCTCTTCCTCTTGGATGTCGTGTGGGCGACGATCTACCAAGACGCAAAAACCACCCAAGTCCTTCTTTCTTCCAAGACTTTCGGCTACCATGGGATCAAAGCTAGGAACACCACCTCTTGTTCTTCTTTATTCCTTGCAACCCGCCGGCCACAAGATGG
The DNA here is from genome assembly GCF_018446385.1 of Zingiber officinale. Lineage (NCBI taxonomy): Eukaryota > Viridiplantae > Streptophyta > Magnoliopsida > Zingiberales > Zingiberaceae > Zingiber > Zingiber officinale. Next base: position 31,754,269 of record NC_056002.1, read on the forward strand.
TTGAAGCCTCTTGATGTCGCCGACCTTAGGTGAGAAAGCAAGGGGAGAATAAGAATATGAGGGGGTCGGCCACAAGGAGAATAGAAGAGGAATAGAAATTGTGTAGATGATTATTTCCTCTAAGGCACCATCTATCCTCTTTTATAATCCTTGGTAATGGCTAAAAAGGAAAGATTTTAACAACAATTAAAATCTCTCTTTTAAATTTCCTATTATGGATAGCTACAAAAGGAAAGTTTTAAAATTAAAAATCTCTCTTTTAAACATTGTAGATGGCTACAAAAAGGAAAGATTTTTAAAATTAAAATCTCTCTTTTAAATCATAGTTATAAAAAAGAACAGTTTTAACAAAAATAAAATATCTCTTTTAAACTACTGTAGATGGCTACAAAAAGAAAGATTTTTTAAATTTAAAACTCTCTTTTAAAATCATGTGGATGACTTCAAAAAAGGAAAGTTTTTAAAATTTAAAATCTCTCTTTTAAAACATTGTAGATGACTACAAAAAAAAAGATTTAAAATATTAAAAACCCACTTTTAAACCCATCTTGGCTAGCACCAAGCAAGGGGTGGCTGGCCCCTTGCTTGGGCATCCAAGTAAGGGGTGGTCAGGATGTGGCCGACCATAAGGATGACTTGGGTGGATGCGAGGCTTGATACATAGAGGCTACAACAGGGACCTAGAGGAGGAATTGGTTTTGTCCTCCTAATGAGCTTGAGCTTCCTGTGTTCTGTTGGAGCAATCCCAATGGTTCGTGCGACCATGTGTTTTGGTGTTTGAGCAAAGAGTTTAAGTTAGGTTCACCCTTGTATTTGATATGTGTACTTGAGTTGTGCAGGACTGCAGGATACACATGTGACTCAAGTTGATGGCTTCGGGTCCAGTGAAGGATGGAGCATCCGAGGGACAGTGGACAAGGCAGCGAGGAGAAGGCTCGAGGGAAGTGACTTCGAGGCATACGTGAAGGATGACATTGGGGACGAGCCACGGGCTTGTATGCATCCGAGGGATGAGAGACAAAGGAAGTAGGCTTGAACGTAAGAGGTCAAGGTTGTGAAGGAAGTATCAAATGAGTTGTAAGGGTGAGGGTCCGAGTGCTGAGTGATTGTACTCGGGTACTAGTCGACTGATAGTTTCAGCAGTCGACTGGTGTAGTCGGCTAGGCAGTCGACTGAGAGCAAACAAAATGCTTTTGTTCGCTCAGTCATTGTGGAGCAGTCGACTGCTACTTTTAGCAATCGACTGGTATCGAGCCGTTGGGATTTAACGGTCGAATTTCCACAGAGGCCAGTCGACTGCTAGTTTTAGCAGTCGACTGGTAGGCGGGGTTTCTAACCCGTGGCCTATATAACCAAGCCTTGGGAGCTTGGTTATAGTTGACAAAATTAGACTTGGTTAAAGTCTAATTAGTAGTCTACAAGTGCTCAAGAGTTTCCCTTGTGTCCAAGAGGTCTTGGTGAGTTTGTGGTGAGGTTTCTTCACCCACAAGGAGGTTTGAGCTAGCCGGAGTTTGCCGGGGACTAATCCACAGACGGATTGAGGGATCGTCTACCTTACGGACAGTCGTGGAGTAGGAGCAAGCAATCTGCCAACCACGTTACATCGACGTGTCAATTGGTTTGCTTGTCATTCTTATTCTTTGTCTCTAGCTTTCATATTTGTAATTAGTATTAGATTTCCGCTGCACATACTAACAAGTGTAGGAAGCGAGTATTTGGGGGTGTCGTCTATCCAACCCCCTTCTAGCCGACCATCCGATCCCCTACATGTTCGACCTGAACACCCAACTCAAGTTCATCAATAATAACTCATACCACTAAAAAGTTATTATTGAACTACTACACCAATCTCATATTACATTATGAGCTCCTTCTTATCATGAGTGTGTTAATCCCCCTGTGTTTAAGATATCGAATGTCCATTAATTAAATCAATTACTGACAACTCACTTAATTAATATCTAGCTCCAAGAGTAGTACCACTCAACTTCATTGTCATGTCGGAACTAAGTCCATCTGTAAGGTTTACATGACAATCCTTATGAGCTCCTCAAAGGGACATCATCATTATAATAAATAGGACACAGTTTCCTTCTATAATTAACAACACATCATATAAATAATATTATTTCCCAACTTATCGGGCCTATTGATTTAACGAATAAATCTCACCCTTTGATAAATTAAAGAAATAAATATCAAGTACATGTGCTTGTTATTATATCGGAATTAAGAGTATGTGCATCTATAATAACAGAGGTTCTATTCTTTTATGCAGTCAATATAAAAGGAACAACCTCAAATGGTCCTGCTCTATATACACATAGTGTACTAGTGTAATTTTATAGTTAAGATAAACTAGTACCAAATTACACTACAACCATTCCAATGGTTTGCTCCAATCCATCTTGGTCGTGAGCTTCTATTTATAATCTATAAGGAACTGATAACATGATCTTTTGTGTGACATCACACACTATGTTATCTACAATATAAATTAAATGGACAACTGCATTTAATTAAATGCAGACATTTGACCAATGTGATTCTCATTTCAAAATAAATGTTTATACAAAAAGCTAGACTTTTAGTATACATTCTAACAAATATCTCAGTTGGATGTCAAGAATGTATTTCTAAATGGTGATCTTCATGAAGAAGTTTATATGACACCTCCTTCTGGTATTTCACACCAACTCGGTGAAGTTTGCAGGCTTTGTAAAGCGTTTTATGATCACAAACAAGCACCTAGTGCTTGGTTTGAGAAGTTTTGTACAGTGATTATTTCGCTTGGTTTTCATCCTTGTAATAATGATTCAGTATTGTTTGTCAGATGTATGAGTGCAGGTCATATTCTTTTATCATTATATGTTGATGATATGATTATTACCAGTGATGATTCTGATGGAATTACTTCCTTGAAGTCTGAGTTGGTTCTTTGTTTTGCTATGAAAGATTTGAGTTTACTAGCTACTTTCTGGGCATTGAGGTTGCTTATTCCCCAAAAGGTTATCTTTTATCCTAGTCAAAGTATATATTTGATCTGTTTGAGCGTGCTCGTCTTACAGATAATAGAGTCGTTGATACTCCTATTGAGATTAATGCTTGATATTCTCCATTTGATGACTCACCTTTGGCGGATCCTAGTTTGTATAGAACTATTGTTGGATGTTTAGTTTATCTCACCGTAACTCATCTAGATATTGTGTATGTTGTTCATGTGATTAGTCAATTTATTACTGCACCAACTACAGTTCATTAGGCTGTTGTTCTTCGTATTCTCAAATATCTTCAGGACACTCAATTTCAAAGGCTTTTATTTCCTTCTACTTTATCTCTGAAGTTGTGTGCATATACTTTGATGCTGATTAGGTTGGTGATCTTACGGATCTCAAATCTACCACTGCTTTCTGTATTTTTCTTGATGATTCCCTCATTTCTTGTAAGTGTTGGTGCAACATCCCTCAGGTCAAGGTTGACCTGGGTGACCAAGCTGAGTCTTGGTTTGAGTTTAGATGTTTGACAATAAGAAATTGATTGAAGAAGAGTCAAGTAGGTCAAGGTTGACCGGATACTTGACAGGGAAGTCCTGGTGAGTGAAGCCAGGTGAAAGCCCTAGTGAGTGAAGCTAGGCAGATGGAAAACCCTAGTGAGTGAAGCTAGGTGAAAGTCCTGGTGAGTGAAGCCAGGTGAAAGCCCTAGTGAGTGAAGCTAGGCAGATGAAAAACCCTAGTGAGTGAAGCTAGGTGAAAGTCCTGGTGAGTGAAGCCAGGAGAAAGCCCTAGTGAGTGAAGCTAGGCAGATGGAAAACCCTAGTGAGTGAAACTAGGTGAAAGTCCTGGTGAGTGAAGCCAGGCAAGGGAAAATCCAGATGGATCAAGGATGATCGGACATCTGGTGTTGAGAAGTCCAAGTAGGTCAAAGGATTGACTGGATACTTGGCACGAGGAAATACAGATAGGTCAAAGGGATTGACCAGACATCTGATGGAAGTCCAAGTAGGTCAAGGGAGTGACCAAATACTTGGCATGAATAGAAAAGTCTAAGTGGGTCAAAGGGATTGACCAGACACTTGGTGGGAAGTCCTAGCAGGTTAAAGGAGTGACCAGATGCTAGGCATGATGTACCAACAGGTCAAGGTTAACCGGATGTTGGTTTGAGAGGCTTGGAACTTGGTTTTGGGCAAAAACTAAGTGTTGGATCGATCAGTGGATCGATCCAGGAGCTGGATCGATCAGTGGATCGATCCAAGCCTCCCAAGCGAAATGCTCGGATCGATCCGTGGATCGATCAGATGTTCCAATCGATCGTGGATCGATTGGGACGCGGCGGCTATGGCCGGATCGATCCGTGGATCGATCCAGCGCTTTTCGCGTGAGGCGCTCGGATCGATCAGTGGATCGATCCAAAGCCTCCCCGATCGATTGGGAACATTCAAATCGATCGGGATCCGACCGTTGGCGTCGATAAAGGCCGCAGGCGTTCATTTCCTTCGGCATCGCTTCTCCGATTCACTCCAGATTTCTCGCCAGCTCCTCCACAGCACTCACAAAGCTCAGATCGCCAGTTCTTGAAGGATCTTGGAAGTTTTCCAAGTCAAGAGGCGGATCAAAGCCAAGAAGAGAAGCTAGGGTTAGGGTTTATACTCATTGTAAGCTTGTATTTCTTGTATCCTTTCCCTCTCTTCTTGTATTGAGTCTTGTAGGGCTTCTCCGCCCTTGGTAGTTACCATAAAGGAAAGTCTTATTTAGTGGAGGGTGTGTGTGTTGGTGTAGATCCTTGGATTAGTCACCTCTTGTGAGGTGGATACCAAGTAAACAAACCGTGTTAGCGTTGTGTGATTGTTTCTTTGTATTTCCGCTGCATATTCTTGAAGAAACAAGCAACGTCGAGCAACGCCAAGCACCGAGCGAAAGCAACGAGCTATTCACCCCCCCCCCTCTAGCTACTTTTGGTCCTAACAAGTGGTATCAGAGCGAGGCCGCTCTTCACCGGAATCATCGCCGGAAGGGTCAAGCATAACAAGAAAAGCTAGAGGGGTGAAGAAGTTGGAGCAAATTCTTCAAGTTCAAGATTTTATCAAGCTCAACTTCAAGATGCAATTCCAAGATGGACTTGGATTTGACACAAGGGTGGCTCCACCATATTCATCTACAAGCTTCGATTCTTGGAAATCAAGAATCGAAAATTTTCTTATGATGGAGATAGAGCAATGGTTTGCTCTCATGGAAGGTTTTGAAGCTCCCACAAATTCCAAGGGCAAAGTACTCAAAAGGAGCAAGTGGAGCAAAGACCAAATCCAAAGATGTGAGGCCAATGACAAAGTGACCAAGCTTTTGGTCAATTTATTGCCAAGCAACATCTTGGAACAAATTGGAGAGTTTGAAGATGCCAAGGAGCTTTGGAGCAAATTGGCAAGAATTCATGAGATCCCCTCCACTGTACCAAATCAAGGAGAATCCAAAGAGGGCGACTCATTGGATCAAGACCAAGAGGAGGACTCCGAGGTTGAGAGATGCTCAACCTCCGAAGAAGAAGTTCAAGAAGAAGCTTCATCTTCAAGGGAATGCAACAAAGGGAACAAGGAGGGAGCATACTCCTTGTTTCATATTCAAGATGATGAAGCCTCCACCTCTAGGATTGAGGGGGAGCAATCCTTGGTGACACCGGATCAAGAAGAAGGAGAAGCTTCTACATCCGGGTCAAGAGATGAAGAGATTGAAGAAGCTTCTACCTCCATGAGTCAAGAAAAATCAAATGGAGGAGAATCAAGATCGGATCAAGAGGAAGCTTCTATCTCCGGATCCAAAGGAAAAGATGCCACCCCTACAAGGAAAGGTATAAATATTTCAATCAAAAATAAAAATCATATTATATGCTTTGAGTGTAGGGAACATGGGCACTACAAGAGCAAGTGCCCTAAATTGGCCAAGAAGAAGGGCCAAGTGGCACAAAAGGGCAAGGCGAAGCCCAAGGAGATCATCCCCAACACAAAGAAGAGCAAGGAGCATATTATATGCTTCTCTTGCAATCAAAAGGGGCATTACCGAAGTCAATGCCCCAAGGGGAAGAAGATGGTCAAGGCTCAAGGAGGCATTCGTCAAGGGGGAGCCTCCAAGGTAAAGAAGAAGGTAACATTTATTGAGCCTACCCCTTTACATTATGGTAAAAAGTATGATAGTTCTAACTTATATCATTTTAATGCAATTTACCATAAGAATAGAAAGCATGAGGGCTTTAAGGAAAAACATGTGGCCCTACATGCCAAAACTACCCAACCTAAGGTTAGGAAGGTAGATAGACACATGGGCGGGAACACTAAGGAAAATAGACACATGCCCAAGATCAAAAATGCTCATGGACCAAAACCTAAGGATTTAATGATAGAAAATCAAGTCTTGAGGTCAAGACTTGACAAACTAGAAAAGACCCTAAAAAGGATGGAGAATATCCTTAAAGGGTAAAATGAGCAATACCTAGGGCTAGGTGCACAAAGGTCATCCAATGGCTATAGAGGTTTGGGATACAAACCCAAAGCTAAAAAGGATGTGCCTAGTTATCATAGGGTTCCATATAGCTATGGAACAAACCCTAAGTCTAGAGGTCAAGTCAAAGATACAAGGGAAGATATCCCTAGAAGTATCTTTGCAACCACAGTGACTAAGACTTCTAAGAAGTCTAAGAAAGTCACTAACAAGGTCACAAGGGAGGCTATCCCTAGAGTTGACCTAGAAAGTGTGACCAAGGCTTCTAAGAAGCCCAACAAGGTCACTAGGAAGGTATCTAGGGAAGTTATCCCTAGTGAGTACCTAGAGCATCCAAGGAGCACCAATAGGTGTTGGGTTCCTAGGAGCATCTTCTCTACCCCATAGATGGGTTAGAGAGTGTCAACTCCGATTAGAAGGGTAGTTAACCCAACTTTGAGGAAATTGACACTCAAGGAGCATTTTCAAGGTTTTAGTTAACCTTTGAAAATGAAATGGAATTATTGATTACTCCTTGAAAGAGTAAAATGTGTCTAATGGTAAAAAATTGTTTTTATCTTAAAATGGCACAAATTGGGAAAACCTTGAGAAATACCAAGTTGGGATTTTGGTATTCTCTTGGAAATTTAAGGCAATCCGGGCCTTGATTTATGTAATCACTCTTGAGGAAAAATGGAATATGCCAACATTTGAGGACATGTTTATTTTCAATTGGCATACATTAAATCAAGGAAATTAGAAATGCCAATTTAGGCTTTGGCATTCTCTTGTAGCACTTTAGGGCAATCTAGGTTTAAGTTGTAAGTTTAGCTAAGACTTTAAGGATACTTAGATAGTTAATCTAGGTATATTTTATTTATGCTAAATCTTGCCATGATTGTTTGCCCATCATATGCCATGACATCATGTCTAGTTTTGCATTCATGTTTTATTATGAAAAATCCAAAAATACCATGTCATGACATTCATACATCATGTAGTAATAGGATATTTTCTTTTGAAAATTATTTTTCTTTTGATGTATGTCATAACATAATCATGCATTAAGTTTAATTCCTTGTAATTAAGGACGAATGGCATTTAACGACACTTATTGACAAGTGACATCCTAGGTGGATGACTAATATTTCTAAAATGCCTAGATAGATATGCATGATCCCTAAATTAGGGCAAAAACCAAAATCTACATCTCACAAAGACTATAAGGTGACTTGTATGTGATTAGTGCACATTAGATACAAGTGAGATGTTAGGATGATGAACAAAACTCAACATGTTGATTTAGTGCATTCTTTTGAGTTTGTAGGTTCATCAAAACACATAGTTATGTGTTTTCTCATCATTGGGAAAGCTAATGTACAAGTCATGTGCATTATGCCCAAGGAACATGATGGGATATTGGTTTTGAAAATGTTTTTAAAATGTTTTTGGAAAACCTTGGTGAAGGCTATCTTTTGATAGTAATCACCATTGAATAGTTAGACACAAACTTGAAGAAAAACACTAAAGTTTTTGCAAGTTTTCAAGTTTGTGTCAATCTTTGAAAATATGATGTATTTTCATAGAAAGCTATTTTTCCATGATTAAGTATGCCCTAAATAATGTCTACACGAAATTTCATGATTTTTGGATTTTTGTAGAATTTTCTAGGGGTTTCTGAAGTTGACTGAAATGGAATTTCAGCAACTATCAGAGCTCCAATCGATCCATGGATCGATTGGAGTGCCCGAATCGATCTGTGAATCGATTCAGAAGGCAAATCTCCCGCGAGCAAAAGCTTGCTGGATCGATCAGCCGATCGATCCAGGTAGTCTGAATCGATCAGTGGATCGATTCAGAAAGGTTCAATCGATTGGAACCCAACTCCAATCGATCCAAGTTGCTGATTTTGGCTGGGAAGGCTTGATTTCAGCATCTTTGAACCTCTTTGAGTCTAGGTAACCATTCCAAACCCCTAAAATACATTTGTATACATACAAAGGGTGTTTTCATGTGAAAACAAGGATGGATTGGTTAAGGAAGGCTTCATTGAAGTTTAGGTTGAGGTTTGTTTCAAATTTTGAGTATTTGAACCTCAAAACTTCTAAATTTGGGGTTCCTAAAGGTTTAGGGATTCCAAGTCATTGTTGGTGCAATGACAGAAGTTACCACCATGTCTTTAGGGGGAGGGACTCTTTAAAGACATGGAAAATTATTTTTCATGAACCTTGGAAGGTGGTCAACCTTCCGTTAAGAACATGCTCAAGGTTGAGCGTTTGAACTTTAATGGGGAGTGGATATCCTCATTGTTCAAGTGGCTTCAAGTAGATAATGCTCAAGGTTGGGTATTTGTCTACATTGAGGGAGAAGTTAAGGATAAATAAAGGGTATGGGACCTTCATTATCGTGTTGATCACAACGAGTGATGTTGTGAACAATGATGAGTAACTCTTCAGGGGGAGAGTCGTCAACAAATGGATTTGTTGATGTGTACCCAAAATTGGGGCATGGGTTGATGTGTGCCCAAAGATGGGTTGATGTGTGCCCAAAGATGGGTTGATGTGTGCCAATAGGGGGAGAATGAAAGGACCTATGAATGGGTGTAAGTTAGGCTTTCATTACCTAGAGGGAGTGTGCCCTCGTAGGGGGAGAATGAAGAGCTTAATTTATATGTTCATTACCTAGTGGCATGAAGATTGAGGCTATAGGATTAGCCTAACTTACATGTGGTATTGTAAGTGTTATTGTGGTATTGTCAAACATCAAAAAGGGGGAGATTGTTGGTGCAACATCCCTTAGGTCAAGGTTGACCTGGGTGACCAAGCTGAGTCTTGGTTTGAGTTTAGATGTTTGACAATAAGAAATTGATTGAAGAAGAGTCAAGTAGGTCAAGGTTGACCGGATACTTGACAGGGAAGTCCTGGTGAGTGAAGCCAGGTGAAAGCCCTAGTGAGTGAAGCTAGGCAGATGGAAAACCCTAGTGAGTGAAGCTAGGTGAAAGTCCTGGTGAGTGAAGCCAGGTGAAAGCCCTAGTGAGTGAAGCTAGGCAGATGGAAAACCCTAGTGAGTGAAGCTAGGTGAAATTCCTGGTGAGTGAAGCCAGGAGAAAGCCCTAGTGAGTGAAGCTAGGCAGATGGAAAACCCTAGTGAGTGAAGCTAGGTGAAAGTCCTGGTGAGTGAAGCCAGGCAAGGGAAAATCCAGATGGATCAAGGATGATCGGACATCTGGTGTTGAGAAGTCCAAATAGGTCAAAGGATTGACTGGATACTTGGCACGAGGAAATACAGATAGGTCAAAGGGATTGACCAGACATCTGATGGAAGTCCAAGTAGGTCAAGGGAGTGACCAGATACTTGGCATGAATAGAAAAGTCTAAGTGGGTCAAAGGGATTGACCAGACACTTGGTGGGAAGTCCTAGCAGTTCAAGGGTGACCAGATGCTAGGCATGATGTACCAACAGTCAAGGTTAACCGGATGTTGGTTCGAGAGGCTTGGAACTTGGTTTTGGGCAAAAACCAAGTGTTGGATCGATTAGTGGATCGATTCAGAGCCGGATCGATCGCTGGATCGATCCAGCTTCCTAAGCGAGAGCTCGGATCGATCCGTGATCGATCAGATGTTCCAATCGATCGCTGGCGGGCGGAACTCGCCGCCTGCGCGATCGATCCGTGGCTGGCCGCGCGTCACCCCGATCGATCCGTGGATCGATCCAAAGCCTCCCGATCGATTGGGAACATTCGAATCGACGGATCCGACCGCTGGCGCCGATAAAGGCCGCAGACGCTCATTTCTTAGGCATCGCTTCCGATTCACTCCAGATTTCTCGCCAGCTCCTCCACAAGACTCACAAAGCTCGGATCGCCTTGAAGGATCTTGGAAGTTTTCCAAGTCAAGAGGCGGATCAAAGCCAAGAAGAGAAGCTAGGGTTAGGGTTTATACTCATTGAAGCTTGTATTTCTTGTATCCTTTCCCTCTCTTCTTGTATTGAGTCTTGTAGGGCTTCTCCGCCCTTGGTAGTTACCATAAAGGAAAGTCTTATTTAGTGGAGGGTGTGTGTGTTGGTGTGGATCCTTGGATTAGTCACCTCTTGTGAGGTGGATACCAAGTAAACAAACCGTGTTAGCGTTGTGTGATTGTTTCTTTGTATTTCCGCTGCATATTCTTGAAGAAACAAGCAACGTCGAGCAACGCCAAGCACCGAGCGAAAGCGACGAGCTATTCCCCCCCCCCCCCCCCCCCCTCTAGCTACTTTTGGTCCTAACAGTAAGAGTAAGAAACAGGATGTTATTTCTAGATTTTTCGCAGAAGCTGAGTATCATGTCATGACCTCAACTACTTGTGAGATAGTTTGGTTGCGTTGGTTGCTTGGGAATATGAGTATCTCTCTTCATCAATCTACTCCGTTATATTGTGATAATCAGAATGCTATTCAAATTACACGTAATTCAATTTTTCATGAGCAAACTAAACATATTAAAATTGACTGTTATATTATTCATCATCTTCATATAGACATCATCACATTACCTTTTATTTTTCAAATTTATAGATTACCGATATATTTATCAAGACACATTCTGTTTTACGCTTTCATTTCTTGTCTAATAAACTTTCAATGCTTTTATATGTAGCATCGTGAGTTTGAGGAGGATATTCGATTTTATATATATATATATATATATATATATATATATATATATATATATATATATATATATATATAGTTTTTAGGATAATTTAATTTTTTCCCCTATTTAAGATTTAAAATATTTTAACTTAATTATATAAGAATTTATATTTTCTTTTTCTGAAAATATATTTTGGATTTAATAATAATATGACTAGCCTGTTTTTTTCCCCTTAATTTCTACCGTTGCCATCCTTACGTATGAGAGAGAAAGAGATTAGAAATTTAGTGATGAAGGAGACAACAAGAGTGGGAAAAAAGCGATGGCTACGAGTGAAAGTTGAGAACAGGAATTGGTTTTGATCGGGGAATTAATGCAAGGAAATGGACGTGTGAATGGTTTTTTGTTTTTTTTTTTCAAACAAAGAATCTCAATCTTTGACTTTAACTTTTAGAAATTGACTACGATTAACTATTTGAAATCCCCAATTACGATTTGATTTACTATTTCATGATGATTAAGATTATTATTCGTAAACGTCCTTACAATCTTTTGTAACTTTCACTCACTCATGAAGTAGTGTTTCAATTTATAAAATGAAAAATCATGAGCTCAAATAGATGAAAAGAATATTATTTTAAAACCGGAATCATCTCCATTTTTTTAATATCAGATTATATATAATTTTATTATTACACATTATATTTTTTTACAAATTTATTATTAAATATATTCAAATAGTCCCGTAAACTCAATATTGAATGAATATAAAGATAGGATCAGACAAATGAATAACCTAATTAAGAAATTTAAATCAGATTAATAAATTTAATGTGCAAGGTAGAATAGTTAGGACAGAATAGTCCTAAAAAATTTAGTTAATTTATATTGAACTTAATATCACTAAAATATTATTAAATAAAAAACTTCCTTTAAAAAAATCTAAAATAAAATTTAAAAATTAAGATTGTTTAAAATAAATATTGGATATCCACATGCCACAGCTGTTTAGAAAACCTACTTTGGATAATAAACGGGTGCTCCACTTATTATCCTTTGATTGGGAGGAGGTGAGGGAAGGGGAGGAGAAGGATAGGTAAATACAAGAAAGAACTTTTAATTTCGCTTAGGAAGGAGTGAGTTAATGAGGTGAAGGGAAAGGAAGCGGAAGCTCTGATCTTAAAAGGAAGAAAAGAGACAACATTCTTTATACTCTAATTGAGGGATAAAAATATTCATATCAATTTTCCTAAACATACCATTTATTTTAAAATTTATATTTTACGTAAACAAAATTTTTATATTAGCTATATTATCTTTTCTTAAATTTAGATTTCATAAATAATACTTTTCTAAATTTAGAGAATGAAATTCATTTCTTAAATATTAAAATATCATTTAATTTGAGGAGAGAGAAAAAATAGAGGAAATGCCTTGGGTAATAAAAAATAGATATGGGAAGAGAAAAAATAATTAAAAAATAGAAGAGATAAGAAAATAATAAAAAAATAAAGATAATGAAAATTTTAGGATAGCTGATGTAGTTATAGTGAAAAATGATTACCTAAATTTAATAAAGTGAATAATTTATCCTAAATTTTAGAGATCTTATAGAGAAATTAATGTGAAGGCTTTAGGAAAATGGAATCCTAAAAAATTCTATTCTAACTTTATCCTTGAGCTGCCAACCTCCTCCCAAGCTTCTCTTCCCATAGAGCGAACCCTTCGATGTTGGGCCCAGGCATCACCCCCTCCTTCCATTGTATCATCTTTGTGCTCCATCGTACGCACAAGTCAACAACCGAAAACTCTTTTTTCTCAAATCCCAAAAGCTACTGCTAGGAAGGTCGGAGATGACGACAATTATTGCGGATCCTACCCTAATTCAAACTCCGAGGACAAATGGTGAAGATGATGATTGCAGATCCTACCCTAATTCAATCTCCGAGGGCAAATGACAAAGTCGCTCCATTCAAAAAAAGAAGAGAAGATTACGTACATTGAGAAGAGAGATTGTGGAGCCCTTCTATGATAAGAAAGAGGCGGCCAAGTTTGCTGCCCAGGAGGATGCCCTTCTACTTCAAATCTCACCATCATATCTCTCACTTCCATTGACGAAGACTCCACCCCTGCCGCTGCTGTGACTTCTATTGCTATGGGTGAGCTGCAATGCTCCTTTGATTCCTCTTCCATGGACTGCTTTAACATATATTTTGTTTTTAAAAAAAAAATAATACTAATTAACCTCGTTGACTATCCCTAAGAATGACTAATCCAACCACGCAATTTTTTCACATACCACCAAAAACATATATTTTGTTTCAGGCAAAAGGAGAGATTGCATTAGGATCAATGACAACTTTATAATTATTTGTTCCTAAATTGTGAATAATTTTATAATTTTATATGAAAAATAAATACTTTATTTTCATGCTCTTTCCTTTCCGTGAATGAAACTTCCGTCGTCATATCCAAACAGACTTAAACAAATAAAACATACAAACTATTTGCAAGTGGCCACGAGTATTTCCAATTTTCAATACACTTAAAATTGGTATTTTAAAAAAAAAATTTGTTGTTCCTGACACAACATGCAGAGTAAAGCCATCAAATGATCACAAATCTAATGCCGCCGAAGCTTTACAAATGATGCCAATGGTGAAATCAATAGAATTTCACATTTTATCAATTTTCTCCTATAAAATAACACTGCCTATAATTGTAAGAAAAACTATGCTTCAAGACCAAGAGAAGTAACGAGAAACTGTGCAAGCTCTAAATTCGCTATTAACAAGAAAGCTGGTTAGTGCTTGGTACCGATGAAAGGCAGCGGAGGATTGACTCTGGAAGGATGTTGAGGTTAGCCTGCTGTGTCCAAAACTTTGCTGCTAGAGGTTGCGAGCTACACCATGAAAAGATAATTCAAGTCCTCCACCGTTAAGCGAGTTTGGCGAGAACCTGATTCATCTTCACCGAATGCGGAAGCGACCATCTCCCGCTTCTTTTCCTGTAGACAAGCAAGATACATTAGTGCAAAGAGTTATGGAGGCAGTTTTCAAGATCACCTATCCGCTCTACAATTTTAATCACGCGCATAACTATTCAGGAATCGAATTACAAGTATCGATGGGGATTTGTTCTGTACAGGAGAATAGTTGGAAAATATCCCACGTTGATGATTCAGTTTGTCAGTCCCATGGTATAACAAGTCGAAACCAACTTGCAAGTATCTCCTACGTTTATCATCTACCATCCACTGTAAGAAACCCTTTCCACACAAAACAGGAGGTTGTGTATCAAAAAGAAGTGAAGTAAACAGCAGTACCTGTAGAGCTAAAATGCGATCTTCCACAGTATCTTTCACGGTTAACCGTGAAACAGTTACCGGACGCCTCTGGCCGATTCTGTGTGCTCTATCAATGGCCTGGTCCTCAGTAGTAGGGTTCCACCACAAGTCCAGAAGAAGAACATGACAAGCTACCACCAGATTCAGACCAAGGCTAGCAGCTTTCAGAGACATGATCATGACAGAAACCTGTAACAAAGGTATGCTTTCTTTAGATGCAAAAGGGAAGAGGCAAGGCTCGGGTAGATAAGTAGAGTATTGCAACATAAAGATTCACCACAGACCTCTGGAAGATTGTTGAAGTCTTTAATTGCTTTCTCTCTGGCGGCAACAGACATTGTACCGTCAAGTCTCCTATATTGTATAGAAGATTTTTGCAATGGAACTTCCAATAAATCTAACATCTTTGTCCACTGAGAGAAAACAATGGCCTTTTCTGAATGCTGAGAATTTGGTTTAGATTTGTTTCCTTCATTTGCATTCACAGAGCATCGCTGTGAAACTGTATTAACCGCATTCTGCAGAGAACCATGACCTTCTTCCTTGAGTTTGGAGGAGTTGCAATCAGGAAGAGAACATTGGGACCTGGGTAGTGATTGCAAAATATCGAGTGCTGCTTTTACTTTAGAAGAATAAGAATTTCCATTGGTCGTTGCATCTGAGATGCCAGAACGACAGCCATTGGAGTTGCAGACCTCACCAGGCATCTCACCTATGGAGGTTACTATTGTATTTTTAGAAAATACTGAAGCCGCATTTAACCGAACTTTGCAATCAGCTGATGGACAGATATTATCATCACCATTAAGATGCTCACGAATACACTGATTGCAGAAAACATGTCCACATATTGTGACAACTGCATCCTCAGGTGGATCCTGTAAAGATCATTAATCTTAATAAAAAAAACCTCACAGTTTTTTCCAGTTACAAAAAAGTTTTATCCTAAAACAGAAAAAAATGTAACATATTGGGAAGAGAATGTTGCATCAGTTCCCACCATAATTAAAATATTCAAGCTGTAAAGATAACTGAGACTCCCCGACTTTTTGAGTCTTATACAATAGTTAAGTGTCCTTTTATGTACAATACTGCAAATGCAAGACGAATAGCTTGTCCAACATAACTAATAAATATTTCACTCAGGAGGCTACACTGTACACTTGGTGATGTAACATTGAATTTACATCTTTAAAGACCTATTAACAACATTCCTTTTTTATTTTTTAGCATTGTAGAATACCATGAAAACTTTAACATGAATAAAATTCAATATGATTGCATTGAACAAAAGTGCTATTGGATAAGAATAAAGTGATTATTATTGAGAGCATAAACAGAATCTCCACAAAGCCGTGGTACAAAATTTCCATTCTAGAGTAAATTCCATGAGCTAATATGTGTTGTTGCATGACTCACTAAACTATACTGAAAGAGAAAATTATGCAGGGCAATAGACTTGGAGGTACTTATTCATCTGTGTATAGTAGATTTCTTTTTTCACTAACCAAAATAAGAAAATTTCACTCTTCTTGAAGGTAAGAAACCAGGAAGCAAAGAAATACAATTTAGTGGAAGATTAATAACTAAACATTTATCAAGAGTGGTACATAATCAAATGCAATAAGACACTTACATTGCATATCGTACAAATAGCCAAGCATGCTTCTAAACAACTCAAGAGATCCTTCTGTTTTTCTTTGGGGAGCTTCCGCGCAGTTTCTATAGAAGACTTCTCCACAGAATTGGAACCATATCCATTTACCAGAATCCGGTGATCACAAGCTTGCCTTAGTCTTAAGAGCATCAACAAAATATTCACATAGTTCTGTTTGACAGTTCCTTCATTTGCATATACCTAATAAAAAATCAAGAATCTTTTGATACTCCACGTTCAATAGTACAACATGTAAAATCTATTAAAAAACAAATAGTTTAAGAAAACATATTATATGCAAAGAAATGCTTTTCAAGCAAATAATCCCATGCATATACCATCTAATTGAGCTCTCAAAAAAATATAAAACATAACATGGACTTCATGGTCCCTTCTGAATTTTACTTGCTCTAAACTGAGAATGCAATCACAACAGAAGTTAATATCTTAGAATCAAGACCCATAAAAAACAACTTTAATGAATATCAAAGATGCATAAGTAAAGAAATATCTAAAAACATTCAGTAAAGCAAGTACACCAACCTTAAACTGTTCTCTTGACTCAGCTTCTAAACGAGTGTAGAAAGTTCGTTCTTCCTCTGAGAAATCCACCTTCATCAAAGTAATAGTCTTCGGTGGCAAATTTATAATAGGCTTACCATCAAGCATTGTCCCTGAAAACAATTCAAATAATTTTAGAATCTAAGTGGAAATTGAATATCTTTGATAGGAAAAAGATCTTCACAAAGAACAAATCAATACATCCATAAAGGTATCTACTTCCAAATAACCTGAAAAATCAGACACCCAGAAGATGCTCTGAAAGTCAGACATGAATTTTGTAGAGGAAAAAGGAAAACATTACACAAAATGTGGTGATCATGTAAAGAAACACCTAGTATGGAAAGGGAATTTGTTAGAAGTTAGAAGACATGGTCAATATTCAATGAAAATTTACATTTCTGACCAATGAGTAATGAAGAATCATAAGAAGCTAAGGCTCCAATTATGACCATTCAGTTCTAAATATGATGCAGTCTAAGTAGTTAGCAAGTAAGCCACCATAAAGACTCACAGGAAGATAACACAAGCTCACAACCTTAAAGGAATAAGATATCCAACAAGAAGCGAACATCATGGCTTACACATGCACAGGGAAAATAAATAAATATAAAAGTATTAGGGAAATCATAATAAAACACAAAAAGGAGAACAAAGAGATGGATCAAATTGATTAATTTATGAAATGATATACAGTTGGAAATTCTGAAACCTTCATAAATCCACAACATATTTTTAAAACGAAAATGATGTCTCTCAATGTGAATTTTACACAGTTGAAATAGTAAAATAAGAACTTCACCTTTAGTACGCCGTAGCATTATAGTCTTCAAAACCAATTGAAGCCTTTTATAACCATTTGATGGATCACGGCTAATTGGATTCTTTATTTTGGAACAAAAAGATTTATAAGCATCAAATGGATCATAACGAAGAAATCTGAAATAGCTATAAAGGTCATCAACTGCATTCTGTATAGGAGTACCAGACAAGCACCATCTTCTCTTAGCCCGCAGACCCCAACATGCCCTTGCAACTTGAGTCCTATGATTCTTGATGCTTTGAGCTTCATCCAGAATTACCCTAAACCAACTAACTCTTGCAAGAGGTCGAGCATCAGCTTTGACATTCCCATCTTTCACACACTTTCTTGAGGAGCTTGGAGCCTCCTTCCTTTTTTTATCAATCATACTTTCCGTCAGACCATCATAATTTCCTTTCTCCTCGACATCTTTATCAGCAAGAGGCTGCTTAGGAACTTCCATGCTTACAATAGCATATGTAGTAAGAACAACATCATATTTTGCAAGTTCATGAGCATCTTTGGTTCTATTACTTCCATGATACACAAGAAATGACAAATTAGCACTGCTGACCACTTTAGTTTTCAGTTCCTCAGCCCATTGCCGGAGAACACTTGTAGGGCAAACAACTAATGTTCCTGCTGCAGGCCTACTCTTCATAGACATCATGACCTGATCTTCCCTTCTCTTCGATCCACTGGCCATCGAGGAACTGCAAATTCGGAGCTGCTTTGCTTCATTAATCTTCGAAATATCTTCTTCTTCATCATCATCCAGGTTTAGAGGTTCAAATTTGTCATGATTTCCTGCAGAAGGAAATAGTTGAGGAGATGGAGATCTCTCCATCAGGATTAGCGCAATTGTAGATACTGTTTTACCAAGACCCTGAAACAATGAGATACTTGAGATTATCATCCATTGTCAAACAAAGATATTAACAACTATAAATATGAGATTAGCAGATCAAGGAATGTACAAACCTGATCATCAGCAAGTATACCACCACAACAATGTGGATTTGCAGTTTCCTTTTGTACCATCCAATGCAAAGCTATACGCTGTAAAACAAGATGCTTCCCTTTAGTTCAATAGTAGTAAAAACACTAACAAAAAATGTCAAGAGAGATGTATCAGATCAATAGGATTAATAAAGGAATCATTAAGTTGAACCTGGTGTCTCAATAACGGAACTGCCAAAAGTCCCTCAGGTGGACTAACCTCAGATTTGGGCTGAGAAAGATCCTGCACATAACTAACATCAATTATAGCATATGTATAGCTAAAACAGAACAGTTGTCCGTCATTCAATGATCACAACTACATCAAAATATATAGGACTGCATGGTGGCCCAAACTACATATTTCAACATTCCCTCCAACTGTTGCATATATTGACTCATGCACATCTTGATCTAGAATATTGAAAAAAAGTGGCATTTTGGTTTTTTTTTCAAAAAAAAATGTAGCACTGACTGACAAGAGGCTTGGATGGCACAGTGATTTATCTTCAAAAGAAAATAATTCCATTAACTCTCCAAACTGAAGATGCCCATAGAGTCTAGAGATGAAAAGTTGCAAAGCTCAAACAATCGAACGATTGAAAATAGAAAGAGATTACAATGTGCCCATTCAATTAATCTGACAATAGGTGCCTAAATCATAAGTAAAATCGAAGCATGAATAAATAAAGGAGTAAAAATTGATAAAAAGGAAAACAAAAGATTCACAGTTAATTTTTAAATAGCAATAACACCATATATAATTAAATACCAGTGAGGCAACACTAACCTGCAACGCTAGCTGGATATTCAATCTATCTTCATCCTTTTGCCTTATCCCTCCAAACCTAGGTAAATATGTCTCAGTAAATCCAGATTGCTCTACTACTGTAGGATTAATTGTATAAAATGGGTGTGGTGGCGGCGGTGGATAGGCGGCAGAGTTTCTGCTATCATCAAGGATGCATATGTCAGCATCATCATCCACACTTATATAGCTTGTGGTAGAATCCCATCTAAGACCATCATTATCATGATGCTTAAGCCTACTCTGTGGGTAATGAGATATTTGTACCTGATCATCTCTTCCTATCATTGATGATATTTTTTGCTTCTTGTTCTGCCAGTGAGTCAAATAATCAGGGATTAGTTTTCCTGACTCATTCATCACAAATAATTCAGCATCGCTAGAGATAGAATTTCTACTTGATGGCTCTCTCTTGCGACTGACATAAGAAGAAGAATCTATACTAGATTCACTCTCAATGCTAAGATCATCAGAATCATTTTGCTCTGCACAGGTGTCTAGCGGCGGTCGAACAATATCTGACTTCGGGAAGCCTTGCAGTAAGGATCCAACAGATTCCACTCTCATGTCCAACCCCACTTCGCTTCCTCTAGAAAAACTCTGAGATGGATGCAGTGGTTCTTCATTTTCATCCTTAACCTTCTGATGTGGAAAAACTGGATGAGGAAATTGGCCATGCAATGCGTTCCTTGCACTATCAATAGGTGAATCTCTGTAAGTCACGTAACCACTGCCATAAGGATTATACATGATACCTGATGCCTCAGTCGCATTCAACATGGGCTTGGAATCATGCAAATTTTCAAAATTTAAACTAGGAGTGTTATGTGTACAAGGATTGTGGAATAAAGAATCTCTCCAAGTGTCATCATTTCTCTCAGCATCAGTTAAAACTGACAAATCAGTCATCATAGTATGTGAATCTGCAAAATATGCAATAGAACAACTGTTAGTAAACTGTTTCTAGTGTGAGCAAAGTTGACACTCAGAATGTCATTTAACCTTGCATGATGAATGGTGACATATCGTCTGCATGAGGTTCACAGTGATGGCTTCTACTCTGCTCAAAGACCGTTTGGCCGCTGTCCAAGTACATATCATCCCTGGATTCAGCATAATGTGGCATGATCAGGGTTGTTTCATCAACAGTATCAGAATTATAACTCGGCGCATGTTGTATCTGCTGGTTGTGGAGATCTCTGACCATCAAACTATTGCGGGAGCTTCCAACTAAATTCTTCCTTGAACTAAAATCATATTCGTGGTTAAAAGGTGGAAGCCAACTTGAAGGATAATCAAGTGTGTGCTTAGACTCAGCATGCTCTGAGGCATGTCCTACATTACTTGTAGGAAAATCATAGTTACAACTTTCTTTTGATCCCAAGGAAAATCCTACATTAATTTCTTTCTGGCAGTCTAAAACACCAATTTTATCTGATGTACTCCATTGAGGAGCAACAGTCCCACTGCATTCCTTAGATTCCGTTAAACCTATTCACAACAACAATTCCATTAAATCTATTCACAATGACACAAGATTATGAAGAAAGAAAGAAAAGTAATAATATTCATGCATTGAACATATTGTATAACTAAACTGGTATAGACTTCCAGACCCACATATACTATGAAGTAATACCAGTATAAGTTCCAGCAATAACGTCAGCATCTAATCGGTATTCATCTAATTTGGCTTGGCATAAACCTTCATATGTGACCTGCATAAAACATCTCCAGCAAATTAGCATCCATCAAAATTAGAAAGAATAATAATCATCAAATATAACAGAATCAAGAAATAGAGCTTCCAACTATTATAAACTAAAATAAAACTCAACAATAATCAGATCATGTGACACTGACTAGGTGTACTTTTGCATAAATGCCTATACCTATTGATAAGTATAACTGATTTCTTGAGACAGCTATAGAATTTTACACTTAGTAATTTGGTTGAGTTGGTCTTGGGTCAATCCAAGTTTAATTTGCTCCATCCAGGTTAAATCTAGCATCTACATAAAAGAATAACCAGGATCACCATCTGTTTACTTGAGTACATTCTTTCAGCAAATTAATGTTTGAGAATTTCAGAATATTTATCCATATTCAACTAATCATGGTGAGTGATGATCATTTATCATACAAAGATATCAAAATTTATAATTGGCCACGGTCTGGTATTGTATAAAACCCTGAAGATGACTTGAGATGTACACAAAATTTTAGAGTTAATGCAGTTTGGGCCAGTTGATCTTGGGTCCATCTAGTTCTGTCAAGATTGAATCTAGCATCAACACAGCAGAACTTCAGATGATATGAAATTTGCTTAGTACATCCTTTCAGCTATTAGAGTTTCAGATCTTTCAGAATATTTATCCAATATTCAGATAATCACAGTAACTGTTGATCATTTGTCAAAAAGGACATCAAAATTATAATTGGCAAATGTCTGGTAGGGTCTAAAAAATGTTATAGAAGATTTATTAGCCAAATGAATCCTGTGTAAAATAGGACTCCTAGATCAAATGTGGCTGAAAGGCAGATAACATGAAACATGTAGATTGCACAGTAGCATTGCCAACCAGTGTACCCATAGATTTGCAGCCAAGGGTATAAACAAAGAATATGTTGCATGTTTTATTCTAGTTATGCTGGACCATTTTTCCCATCCCTTGCACACTATTGGACCAACATGCTTCTCTTCTAATGAGCTGTGTTTTTTCGTAGATTTATTTCAGTATCTCTTATGAAACAGCAATTGATGTTGTTTTTTTCCTCATTGCTCTTTCTCTATATCTCCTCTTTGTTCATTTGCTACCGTGTCAAATTTAAGATTTTGCATATACTGTCCTTTTTCATGCTACCAACCAGAACTCCATCTCTCATCTCCACTTTTTTCTCCTTTGCCAGCGATCAAACAGTGTCACTTTTCTGTGGATATCAAGGTTGAATATAACAACAAGGAGCTATGATTCTGAAACTAAGATCAAAGATTGAATAAGCATCATAAGAGTTACTTGAAAGTGTTATTTGTTATTTACAATTCTGGTTTTAATTCATTTGTGAACTGAGTACAATTCAATCATTTTGAGATCTGTTGTAGCCATCAAGTTTCATTTCTAAATACGTTGATTTGGCATTTTTATATGTGATTTTGATATTTCAGTGATAATGAATGTCTTTGATTTGTGAAGCTTGTTTAATTTGACTTTCTGAATTTATCATTTCTTGTGATTTTGGTTTGTAAATTGAGAGAAGATAATATTTTCTCAAACATAATATTTTTGCAGTTATTTCTTGGCATTGATACTTGTATTTTCGGTTATAGTTGCAACAAAAGGAGAAAATACTAGAATTTAATTTTCCATTTACAATTATAAGGTGTTGCATGGAGCAAGAGCCACAAATGCTGGTGATGCATTAAATTCGTTACAAAAGGTTATATAGCCTTTAAAAGTGAAGGATCTTACAATCAAATTGTACAAATCCTACTTTATGGACCGTTTTCCAAGTTTAGGTAGGAAATCCTTTAACCATGCATAAAAGGCAAGGCATCATGCAACGACAATGCAACACAATTTAAGAAAATTATAAGGATCAACAAATCATGTATCTTATAGTGATTTTTCTTAAGATCTCTTCTTTTAGTAATATGTTACTCAAACTTAAGTTCCTTTAGTAGACAAAATACAAAGACACGTACAGTTTAAACAGAAATGATCTTTTTTTCCTAAGCCTTAAACACTGTTTGCAGTTCATGACAAAGTTATGAAGCCAAACCTAGCAATGTAAGAAGTCAAATTTAAAAAGAGGCTCAAACCAAAGCAATTTCAGTCAGAAAGAGGAAATTTTAGTATAGCCTTTCCGAAGACAGTCATCTCTGAGCTTCACAGATAAAACCAAGGCAGTGTAACGATCAGACTTATTTTCCTAGATGAAAAAACATAACGTCACAGGTTATTAGCAGCAAGTAGACACTAAATTCTTGCATTAGTTCCTGATTGAACCATCTGATTTTACAAAACTAACATGAGGCTTGAGATTCCAAAATAGACCCTCTCCGTAAAGAGCCTTGTTGTTTCAACACATTTGTGTGCTATAACATCCCCAACCAAGAACCTCAATGGAAACTAGACAAAGTCAATAGCGGCACCGAAGAGCAAAATTCCAAAGTCAAACAAGAAAAGGACCGCAATTGAAACCCCGAAGGGAGGGGAATTTGCCTGGGATTGTTCGTCGGAAGAGGGAGGTCGCTCCGGCTTCTCTTCGAGGATCGTCTCCAACTCCTCCATGTCGACGGCGAAGTTTTCGTAAAACATGGGGTCGTTTTCCTCCCCTAAGAACTCCCATGAATTGATCTGCGGCTCCTCCATCGGAAGGAGGAAGCCCAAACCCTAACTGCCCGCCGATGCGACCGAGCTCGCAGTTTCCACCTCCGATCCGAGAACCGCACCACGAGACCCGAACGAGACGATCGAAGGACGACGACGAAGAATAATCACCGCCGGCGGCTGAGCGAGGAGGAGGAGACAGGGAGAGGAAGAGGGGGAGGAATCGGGGGCGATTTGGCCGCCGCGGAGTTTAATTAGGAGGAAGAAAAGAGGGCTAGGAGACAAATAATTAAGCCCCCCTATTTCCAACTAATTACGTTCAAAATTTGGTCATATTTTTATTTTATTTTCTACCAAATTAATTAATTTTAAAATTCTTATTTTTTATTTAAAAAATATATTTTTCTGATGGAGGAAAACTGCTTGACAATTTCTTTAACCGCGTCTTTGATTTTCTTTTCTTATTCTAAATTTGACTTCCGAAATTTAATCTAATTTAATTTTTCCAAATATATATTTTAAAAATTCTAAATTCTATTTTTGTGAATTAAATTGATACCGTACGACGCGGTTGGTCTGGCCGTTTCGGTTTCATAAGTCACCGACAAGGGAAGCGGCTCCTCCTTTAGTTAACAAGTCGACGATTTTTCCATCCACCCCAAAACTTACCACGAGCGGGGCCCACCACGGGTGTGTTTTTCCCGGATACTTCGTTTGTTTTTCATTTTTTTTATAAAAAATTAAAATTCGTTTTGCCCCCACTAGTTTGGTTCGTTTCTAAAAGAACTCCTATACTTAAAAAAAAAAAAAACAGCATCTACTGCCTCGAATTTAAATTTGTCTCTAAAATAATAATTCTTTATCAATCGTAATATCTTAAATTTATAAGGAAAAAAATTATAAATCAACAAAAAAAAATAGTAAAAATAGAAATATACCTCTTATTTTGGTTACTATTAAAAGGGCGTTTATCCTAAATTTTCTTCTTAAATTATTGTTTTACCTATAATATGAAGTGATTTAAATTAAAAATAGATTTAATCAACTCAAAGCAGCAGTTTTGGAAGTCGAATTAATTTTTAGCTACTTTAGAATAGTTTTAACTAAGTCAAAATATATATTATGTAATAATTTGAATTATTATTAGATTAATTTGGACCAATCTTAAGTAATTTTAAAATTTGCAGGTGTTTTTTAAAATAATGGATTGGATATTATTATATTAATGCTCCGTCTACGATTTAAAGAAAGAAAGGCAAAGCCGATCAATTAATATATTTTTTTTCCCTTCGCCACGTCAGCACTTTGTCCCGCTCCCCCTCGTTCCAATCCAATTCCACGATGCTGACGTCATCGTTTGATTTCGCCGTTCGCGGTCCAATCCAATTCCAATTGAGACTCGTGAGTAGATTCGTATGGCTGGTCGTGACAGAACGCCAAGTATCCCACGGCTGTAGCCGCCGCGCCGCGAACCAACATCGTCCACCACTTCCCGAGTGACGAGGTCTCCGCCGCACTCTTCTCGCTGCTCCGGCGACGACGTTGTTTGAAGATGAGCTCGCTCCACCGCCGTCGATGATCCCTCTCTCGCCTCTCTATCGCCCCCCTCCGCGGTACCTCCGTTTTCTACTCTCCTCGGTAGACCCCCGATTCTAGGTCTTAATATTTATTTTCCGGAATTTTCGGAGGCCTTGCGAGATTGATTTTTCCAGATTTGTTGCCTTCCACAGGTTGGGGCAGTGCCAGATTTGTCTTCTTTAGAAGCCGGTGATGGACTCATCTTGGGGTATCCGGCCGTATCCCGCGCTTGATTTCAGCATAGTTTCGAATCGTGTGAGGTTTGGATACAGAGGGCGAAGCGGTTGTTTAGTTAGGGAGTCTGGAGTTCAATTTAAGTCTTGTTCGTTGCGGAGGAATTTGTTGAGTTTTTCGACTGCAGCTTATGGGAGAGATTGCGTGGACTTATTTAGATTTTCATGGAGAGATTTTGAAGGCAATTTGTTACAGTTTAGGAAAGTTTCCGAGCGACCCATGTTGTTGAACTGCCATTCCAATGATTTTGCAGCTCATGTTGGTGCTAACAAAGAGGATACTAGTGCAAATGAAGATGGATTAGTAGATGAGCAAAAGTCTCCAGTGGAAGAATCGGAGGTAGTGCCTGCTTCTGATTCTAAGCTGATTGGCTCTCCGGCCGAGGAAAAGGATGCCTATCATCTGGAAGAACTCAGGGAATTGCTCCAGAAAGCTATCAAAGAGTTGCAGGTTGCTAGTCTGAACAGTACCATGTTTGAAGAAAAGGCACAAAAAGTATCAGAAACAGCAATTGCATTAAAAGATGAAGCAGAACGTGCTTGGAGAGATGTTAATTCTGTTGCTTCTTCCATTCAGGAGATTATTAACGAGGAGGATGTTGCCAAAGAGGCAGTGCAGAAGGCCACTATGGCACTCTCGATGGCTGAGGCCCGGCTGCAGCTGGCAGTAGGAGCTATTGATTCAGAAATGGATCCAACGACATTGTCTGAACCTTCCGTTGAGAGTAATAATTACCAAGAACTTTTGTCTGCTGAAGAAGAGATTAGGAGCTGTCAGGAAAATTTAGAAAGTTGCAATGAATCTTTGAGACACATCCAAACAAGGAAACTAGAATTGCAAGAAGAAGTAGAGAGGTTACGACAGATTGCTGAGAAAGCTCAGTTAAATTCATTGAAGGCCGAGGAGGATGTGGCAAACATTATGCTTCTTGCTGAAAAAGCAGTGGCTTATGAAGTTGAGGCTACTCAACATGTTAACGATGCAGAATTGGTACTGCAGAAAGCTGAGAAAGCTATCCCTTCCACTGAAGGTTTCGATCAGCAGCCACAAGTTTCTCAAGACCAGATAGGCAAGGAAGAGTCAAGCTCTGTGGAGGAGGTAATGGCAATTTCTGTTGATGATGGTGTTACCGAAAGAGATGAACACTTGGTTGGTGAAGATATGGCTTGTGATGTAGCTGTTCAAAGCATTGAAGGGGTGAAATCATATGATGAAATGAGTGATCAAGAGAATGGAAAGATGATTCCAGATGCCATCAAAGATGCTGATACAGAGCTTATGAAGGCAAAGAAGCAGGAACAACAAAAGGACTTGAATAAGGATATCCCTTCATCTCTTAATGCACCCAAGGCATTGTTGAAAAAGTCATCTAGGTTTTTCTCTGCATCATTCTTTTCTTCTGACATAGAAGATGAAGAGTTCACACTTGCCTCTGTCTTCCATGGTCTAGTTAATTTTACAAAGAAGCAAGCACCCAAGTTAGTTGTTGGGATGGTTTTTCTTGGGATGGGGTAAGCTTTATGCAAATCCATTAGCTTCAGCCACTCATATCCTATTTGATATCCATTTTTATTGGCATTTGCATGCACAATTTAATCTTTGGGAACCTTGTAGGAGAAACT